>NW_011888861.1:3158935-3192181 GCF_000151845.1 Pteropus vampyrus | reverse complement strand
GATATGAGAGAATTAGCTAGGAGGGAAAAAAGGGTGTAACTAAGTGTCGCTGTGGATTATGAAAGGAATCTCTTTAGACTGTCTCTGAGAAATCCAAATAAGAGGATAGAGTTGCCTTTTAAATACTACTACTTGCTCCTTTAACTCATCACTACTCTGAGACTGGTTCCAGGTATACAGGTATGGTGTAAATATGAACCTAGTTTTGGAAGCTGCAGTACTACCCCAGGGACTTCTTGCTCTCCTCGTAAATTAGATGCAAAGTTCTTGGCCAACTGTCCACTTTCTCAAGATTTATATATACTTTTTTTAATCAGCCACTAAGAGTTACAATATTTATTTGAGTAGTTGATTTTTCAGCAGCACGAGAGGAAAACAAAACACATGTTCTTATTACTATATTGCAGATGGGATCTCGAATCTAAAATATTTTGTTTATAGTTATATGAGAGAGGCAAGGAAAAATTTCTTCCTGCTCAGTAGTAACACAGACCACTAGCTATCTTATACAAACTCAATCTCTCATGAGGAAGAACTACTTTTCATTTGCTTCAAAATAAATGGATAAGGATGTTAGTGGGAAATGGTGCTGAACAGAGCCCCTGGGGAGAGAGATGGTTAATATCACTCAAATATTGGTGGGTTCCCCTTCATTTCCCCACCTCCTTGCAGTTGGGTTGGAGGCCACATGACTAGATCTGGACAATGAAGTTAAAATAGAAGTGATGTTTATCACTTCCAAGCCTGTGCATTTCGAAGCCAATGTGTTTCCTCTATTCCTTTGTTCCCCTTCCTACAGTGACCTGGAAGTTGCATGATGCAGATGGCATAGCTATAACTTAGAAGCAACCCGTACTCCAAAGTCACTGCTTGGATGAGAGCTGCAAGGGACACCTGCATTAGGCCGTGACGTGAGCAAGAAGTACATTTTTGCTATGTTAAGCCACTGAGATTTTGAGCTTTATTTGTTACAGAAGCATAACCTAGCTTTATCATGGTCCCTGGGGTAAATGGGGAAAAGGTGCTGCTGTTCTTCTCACTGGAAAACTGTGTAGAGAGAGGAAAGACTGGTTACTATTTTAGAAATCATCTCAGGAAGACTACCTTACCAATTGATGTGAGCTGCAAAGACAGGTGAGATGTAAACATTTTGAGGCAAGATAATTTTGTACCTATTTGCCCAGATTCTGAGGTCCCCACTGATCTGCTGCTAACACCTTTTGTTACCAACTTTTCAGTCAACCTTATTCTATTTACCTGAGTTGAAGCCTGAGCAGAATTCCGAACTGACTTTGAGAAAGATGCGGCAATACTTTTGACCAAACCACTAGTCTTAATCTGCTTAATAATTTCGACACTATGTCTCACTTATTTAATTGACATTGAAGACACTCTATAGCATTGGGCTGCCTCCAGTCTTCAAGGATCTTTTTGTCAAAGTCAGCTGATTCAAAGAAAGGCTGGCCTCTTGCTCTAGGCTCTCAGAACTTCAAAATAGTGCTACAGAACCTAGCGTTCAGACAAAAGAACATTTCTTTTCATTTTTATATAAATAATAACCAGTGGCAAATTAAAACAAACTGAGATCTCAAAATTAATCCCCCCTTTTTTTTATTTAACACTAAGAGTTTTCCTTAAAGATCTAATGAGATATTTTTGAAGCCCCAGAATAATGAACCTGAAAGTGCTTTATGAACAATTTGTTTTTGCTACTATCCACAGAAATGCTCTCTTGCTTGGTTTTAGAGAGATAGAGAATATTCACCTTAATTTTAAAAGACCATTTAACCCCAGTAACTATTTAGTATTGTCATGCAGCCAGCTGCCTTGTAGGTGCCTTTGTCTTTATCTGGGGATGTCCCCTCATAGCCTATCTCTGTTTCAATCTTGCACAATCTGGTTATTATGTGCATTTTAATTTTTTAAGCACCAAAACCCAGCATTTAGCCCGTGGGTTTCTTTATTACCATCTAAGGAGTCCTGGCAGACTGGAGCCATTTTTCCCTCTGACAGACCTTTAAATGATTCTTCATGCTTTTGTCACATAATTAAAATTAGATTACTTCAACTCCCTGCTGGCCAGCCTGAGTGGGGGCCCTTGTAAAGCCTCCAGCTGGCCCAGGGGCCTTTGAAAAGAAGACTATGGTCCAAACACACTTAACCACAGCCTTACCTCACCCCCAGCCTAGAAGCCATTGTGCTCCTTGCCAGTTAGACAAGATTTACCCCGAGTTTATCAATGGCTGCTTATTTTCTAAGGGTTGGATTTTCCATTCTAAAGACTTGGAGTCAGAGACTGGTATATTTGTTTCTAAGGAGCTGAAGCTGTTCTAGTTCCCATTTTTTAGCACCTAGAGAGCTCACCTCTCTGTGCTTTGCCTGGTAAGTCAGCTAAAATGGAAGATACCAGAAAGATCAAGCAGCTGAGTGCCTATATTGTCCTGCATGTTTGTTTCCAGGCACTTATTTGGTTTCTCAGCCTAGGCTGAATTCAAATTCCCCTCTCTCTTCACTGGGCCTTCTCCCTTAAACCTTCCCACCCTCTGCCACCAGGATGCTCTCTAGCTGCGTTTCTAAGGGCAGCCCCAATTAAGATTCCACGTTGGGCAGCCTGAGAGCCCTCATCACTGTAGACAGCACAAATCAACTTTTTATAACACACCCACTTCTGTCGAATTTTTAACAACTGCCTCTTCTCTCTACTTCTCAATTTCCTTAAAAAATATAGAGGCAGGCAAAAGTAAAGTCCAGCATTCCTATCCATCAAGGAATCTCAGCTTTCTTGGCTAAAAGAACAGCTCTTATTGGTCACTCTTGGGGCTTTCTTTAGCCAAATGCCTCCTTCAAAACTCTCCCCTAAATCATTTCAACAGTCCATCTCTCTGCCTTTCTTTCACCTGTCCTCTTTTATTATACAATGCAGCAGCAAAAGAGTGGGTATGAATTTAATCAGATGTGGGCTAGACTCCTGCATTAGAAACTTATTACAGCCGTGACCTTGATATGAATCTGAACTTTATTTTCTTACGTAAAATTAGAGATAATACCCACTTCAAATGGCTGTAGGGAAGAATAATATAGTTAATGCCTGGCATATCATAAATGCTTTAACCTGGCTTCTCAGAGTAGAGAAATTGCACTCATATGCTTAGTTATTAAACATTGCCTCCCCTTTTTCTGTAAAAGACAGTTAATTTTCCTAGACTTTTTATCACTATAGTCTTGACTGCCTCACAATAAGGTGGATCTCCTTTAATCCCCTAAAAAAGATAGACATCACCATATTTTCAGCTGGTCTGGTGTGTGCGTGCATGAGGCGTGTATTTGCATGTGTGTGTGTGTGTGTGTGTGTGTGTGTGTGTGTGCGCGTGCGCGCGCGCGCGTGCGTGTGTACCTAACATTCACTGAGTATTTGCAATGTGCCAGGCATTGTAATATGCACTTTGCATGGATTCTCTTATGTGAGGCAGCTTCTATTATTAGCCCATTTTACAGGGGAGACAACCAAGGCTTAGGGGTCATAACTCACCTGGAGCCACAGAGTTAGCAACTAGCAAAGCCGGAATTTGAGTTCAAGCAGTCTGATTCTGTAGCTTGTACTCTATAGCCTGTTTCTCAGGAATGCAGGGAGATCAGGGCAGAAATAAAGACTCAGAGGATTTTGGGGGAAAAGAGGATACAAAAGTCCCTGCAAACCTTTAGATAGCGTTTATGGTCCGATTCCCACCACGGTCCCACTCTGACCTCTGGATCTTCTGAACCAGAGGTTCTCAACCAGGAGCTGAGTTGCCACCCTCCTCCCCTGGGGACATTTAGCCACGTCTGGAGATATTTGTTGGTTGTCACAAATGAGAGTGGGAAGGGGGTGCTACTGGTATTTAGTAGGTAGAGGCCAAGGATGCTACTTAAAACACAGGACAGTGTCCCCTCCCTGCCCAATAGAGAATTACCCAGGCCAATGTGTTAACAATGCAGAGGTTGAAAAAACTGCTCTACATCTATTAACTATCTTCATTTCCTATTTCCTCCCTAAAAGGAGAAAAGGATAGGAAACACATATGCTTGTTTCTCCTTTGCTACCATCTGGCACAAACTTTTAAGTTCAATGCCAAAGCAACCCAACCTATACATTGGAAGTTAGGATCATTCAAAAGCAATATTTTGAAATTCTATTCAAAACATTTGGAGAAATGTACTAAAGTGTTTAAAAATTGGAAAAATAATAGTGACAATATATAGTATTGAATTTATATTTAAGCACAGTCTAAAACATTTCAGGACCTTTTAATAACATTTAGGAACTAATGTCATTAGTGTCAGATGACAAACTATTAAATACAAATAAAAGTTTATTCTAGCTGCTTAGAAAAGACTGCTAATCATATTTCAACACAAATTATGATTGACCATCAAGAAGACTGTACGGTTTAAAAAGACGGGAGATTTGGTGAAACTAAGTGAAAGATATACAGAACCTCTCCGTGTTCTTTCTTACAACTGCATGTGAACCTATAATGATCTCACAATAAAAGGTTTAATTTTAAAAATGGAAAGAAAGGTAAAGGAATGCAACAAAAAGAAAAGAAAGAAAACGTATATGAAATTTGTCTTTTGTTTTTTAAAATTAGTTTCTATGTGTAGCAAACTACTACCAGTCCCATTTGCTTTTACTACTTATTTTCAAAATACAGTTATGATGTATGCTAAGCCCTTGGGAGGAGTATGGACACTCTTAACAGTTGGCTACCTTCCCTGGGCTCAGCAGGGCACAGTAGGTGCAGAGCCTTGGGTTTACAAAAATAATTTAATCTTAATTTCTTTTAAAGTCAGAAGAAAAATAAATAAAATAATACTGAATAATAATATTGTTATGTCACTGAATAATAATAGTCATAATAATGACTGTATAATAATGAATCCAGCCTAAATTTTATTAATCTTTGTGGTAACATAGTCATCAGATATTATTTTTATTTTTATTTTTTTATGGAGGAAAGAGCCCACGAGGGGGTTTGGCAGTAAACTTATACTGAGGGGACAAGAAGAACTGCAGCGGCACCTCATGTTTGCCCAGCATTACCCAAAAATGAACTGCTCTACATTCATAACATGTCTAGATAACCAAGCTTACCTTTTAAAGTTGCAACAGTTATTTTTACTTGAATCATTTTATGAGGAAGAAATTCTGAGATGTCTTAAACACTTTGCTACCTTCCGCAATGGAGCATCATTTAAGTTTTCCTTGAAGGGTCAAGGTGAACATTTATAGCGGTTTCTGCCTCTCCTGCAGCCACACTCTTGGTCTCTCCATTGCACTCCTTGCCATTGATGTGTTTGCCTCTTACAATCTCTCCCCTTCTGATTTTCTGCTTATGGTCTGTTCTTTATGTGAAATAAGACACCTAAGCTGGCTAAGATTATGTGTGGAGTCAATAAGCCCTGAATAATGACATGGGGACTCTCTGAAAGGTCATAGTCTTCAGATTCTGTCTGACAATTTCAGTGACTCAGAAAGCTTCTGCCCGCACTGTTGTGGGTTTCTCATAATCTAGTTGAGGAAACAAGGCAAACATACAAAGTAATTAGAGAATCTTTCAGGACCGCCTAGAATCAAACAGCACAACAATAAACACCATGGGAGATAAGGAAGGGAGTAAAGTGGTTAACCAACCTTCAGTGACAGACAAAAAAGGACACAACACAGACAGCAGCCTGTGGTTAAGAGCACAGCTTCTATGTCCCACCCTTAACCATTCACTTGTTATACAATCTTGAGTAAATTACATAGCTTCTCGTGCCTCAACTTCTTCATCCATAAAATGGGGATGATAATTCTGAGTACTTATACTATTTTTATGAGAAGTAAATGAGTGCATGTTTGTGAAGTTCTTAGATTAGTACTTTGCATATCATAAATGCTCCTGGGTTTTGTTAAACAAGTTGTGAAGATAAAGGGGCTGAGATTGTCAGCTAACACGGAACAAAGAAGGAAAGGGAGCCTGGGATGAAAGGAAGCCATCCAACCCAGTCAGAATTATATCCCCACATCCCATATTGCTGAGCAGGTGTGAACATCCACACCGGCCTACTATTGCATCTGTTGTTTCTCCAAGAATCAGAGTCAAGTGGGGTCCTCTTCTCTGTCCTCTCTGAGAAGTCAAATTCATCTCTCTCTGAAAGACTATATATTTTTATGTTCCCTCATCAGATGTCCCTTTGACTTGGGTCTTCAGAGGCAAACCAAAAAGATTTTTATAGACAGTCTGTTTTTGTACCATGATTGCCTTTGGCATGTTCATATATGTGTGTACCTATACATTCAAGGATGTAGGTATCTCAAAAATGATTTGAAGCCACTCTAGAGAGTAGCTTCTTTTGCTGCTAAAGCCTGGGCAAGTACCTAGACCTATAAAACCACCTCTATGATTTGCATGTTGCTTTAGTGCCAGTTCGATGAACCCAGATGGGTTCTGCAGGTGCTCACTGCACTGTTAGCTATGCCCCTCACAGTAGCAGTTAACCACAAAACCTCAGAGCTTATTTCCCTGTACTGTGATTTTTTCTTAGTAGCACTATGGCCTGGCAGGGAGGAGTAGGTAGAAATGGTCTGTGGTTTTACAAAAGCCCAAAGATACTTCCCGAGTGGACAAGGCGGTGGGTACTGGTAGGGTGTCCTTTTCTGCTGTGGGACTCTGAAACATGTGGCCACTGAGACATGTGGATAGAGTCTGCAAGGAGCAGTCCATTGTCACTCACCATCTTGCTGTGGCCATCTTAAAATATCATATACACATCCACCTCAAAATTCTGTGCCAGGAGCAGGTGATAAAGTGTAGTCAGAAGCCCGATTTCATTTAAGAATATTTCTCCTGGCGTGTAGGTGTGTGAGGCATCTTTGATGCCTGCGTTACACCTTCTCGGTACCTCCTTTTGCTTTGCCTATTGTTGAGGAAGCCAGCCGTCCTCACATGTAGCCTGACACACTAACTTCAGCAGTGCCCTTTCTCTTGCTGACCGCCTGGAGCTTTCTGTCTGGGATGCCTGTAGAGACCGCCCAACTGCTCCTCCACTTATAAAGGCCTGGGACTGGAGGGAGTCAACACCTTCAGAACAGTCCTTGAGCAAGGGAGGTCAAGCCAAAGAGTAAATACTCCCCTGTTCCTTCTCCTGTGGATAATCCCAAAGAATGTTCTAGAAGGTTTCTCGGAGGGTCCGAGTGGGCTAGATCCCCAATTGACAACAAAAGTAACAGCTCAATTGTGCTTTCTTGAGTTGGCATTTTTTTCTTTCTCTGTTTCACTCTCCCCAATCACCCCTCCCCACTCCTGTTTCTTGGGCTCAATAACCTAAGTATACTAGCTGCACACAGACCTACTAGTCTCTGGTTACATGTTTCCAGGCTAAGATTGTAGGGATGACTGCACAAGCGATACAGTAGAAGCCTTTCCTGGGCCTTTTCATGACACTTAGCCAAGGCCCAGTAACAATATTACCACACAGAGCTCCTAAAGAGAAAAATTGGTTTCGGCACACTGTACATATGCTAATATGTGCTGGTTGCTAACAAAATCAATAACAACTGAGTGTCCGCAAATTGCAGGCTTATAAAATTCAAGTGAGCTGACAAAAGGAGGACATCTAAAACTGTTCCAAGATGGGTAAGAGGAAAATTACTGTGATTAGGGAAGAGAAAATTTAACATATTCTTCTTATTGTTTAATGAAGTTTCTTCTTTTAAACCAAAATGTTATTAAAATGGGTGTTGCCCTTAAGAAGGAATTATCAGTGTAATTCCTATAATTTCATTTCTTAGTGGGAAACTGGCTACATTTCATAAGAACTCATTTACTAATATTCACACAAGTGTGTTTGTAGGAGCTGCTTGAGACCCACAAGGAACCAGTCTTGTTTTGGTCATAATGTGTCCTCATTTTATGCCATCAGAGAAAACAACTCTACCATAACTAAAAGGAAAATCATGAAAACACATAGTAAAAACTGATATTCCTATTTATAAGTAATATATTTGAGTTCTAATTCTTGGTTTTAATTGTCATCAGGGTTAACACACACATTTCCTAAAAGAGAGGTATGCTAAAGAAACTTATTTTAAATACTTTCAAGTTTTGATTCAAGAAAATAAAGAAATAAATCAATCAAAACACAATAAAGATGGTGAAACAGCAATAGAAAGAGTGCTAGATAACCAATGCATCGCTCTGAAAACTCATAAAAGAGGAGAAGGGAGACTTTAAGTCTAATTTTCTAATTTAGAACTAGGACTGGTAAAGCACAATAAGCTGCTACTTCTGTGGTATAAAATAATAAATTCTAAAAATCCATTCTATTCTAGAATTTCTTATCCCATTCAGTTACTTCTTTGTTTAAAGTCATTATTAAAAACAAAAGAAAACAAAAATAAAAAACACTCCCCAGCCCCTGTGTGTGGGAGGAAGAAACTTTCTTCTACCTCAAAGTTCTTTTGGCTGCTCTAACAGTCAAATAAACATGAGAGAGGTCAAAAGGATAAAATGCCCAAACTTAATTACATACATATGTACTGGAACCCCATATACATTAAAGAACCAGAGACTGCACATACATGAGAGATTCAGAGATAAAAAGTTAAAATGAAGTATATATGGCATTCTGAGCTAAGGATGAGGTAAGGTGCCTCCAGGCTTCAGAGGGGTGGAAGGTCATTGCAGGACAATAAGAAAAGCAGGTGTTCAGTGATTACCAATTTGCCCTGGTAAAGAGGGATAATAAAAAAAGTTATTTCTGGTAATAACTCTTATTATGGGCAAGGCCCCTAATTTAAATTCTTTATGGAAAAGGTAAATTTTTCTCATGAGCCTGCAGGATCCTGATTGTCTTCAGCTCAAAATAATTCCAATGTCAAAAGTGGCACATTTTGGGGAGAGTCGTTGTGAATCTCTACACTGGTAAGCCTTTATCCTGTATACCTTATCAGATGAGTTGTCACCTACAGAAACTCTGATGGAATGGGATAAAAGGCAAATAAATTTCGATCATTTTGATCATCGGAATTACAGACCTGGGAAAACATACTCGGCAGTTCAGTAGAGAATCTTGGTTAATCTAAAGGAAGCATGATACAGTCAGTATTTGATAGAGAATTCACGTAGGGAAATTTATTATTTGGTGAAAGTAACATCTCAAATAAATGGGGCAAGACTGAATTATTCAATAAACGTTATTAGGACAAAGAAGTAGCCAACTGGAAAAAGTTAAAATAAATCCACATCATATTTCTTAGACTAAAATAAATTACAGGTAGAAAATATTCTTAAATGTAAACAATAAAACTGTTAAATATAATAAAGGAAACAAAAAATTTTAAATAATTATGGAGTGAGCAAGAGTTTTCTATGATATAGAACATAGAAACTATAAAAAAAGATAAATTTAACTATGTAAAAATAAAAACTTCTGCACAACAAAGATAAAACATTAGAAATTGAAGGCAAACAACAAATAGATAAATATCTGCAATTCATATCACAGATATCAAGAAAATTTGTTTAATATATAAAGATTTAAAAATGACTTAAACATAAAAAGATACTCAACCTCACTCAACTAAAGAAAATACAAAGTAAAACCATAAGTAGACACAATTAGATTGACAGCTATCAATGAAGAGGCTACAGGACTTCTCAAAGAACTTAGATGCTTAAGAACCACCAGGAGATATTATCAATGTGCAGCTTCTGATTGAGAAGGTTCGGGGTAGGGCCTGAGAATTTGCATTTCTAACACGCTCTGCAGTGATGTCAATGTCGTTGGCCCACTGACAACACTTTGTGTAACATACATTATTGGTGGGTGTGTAAGTTTATATTACCTATCTGGAGGGCAATTTGGTAACAATTTTCAAAATAAAAAGTGCACATACTATTTGTCAGCAATTCTATTTTAGTAATTATACTATAATATATATGCAAAGTTAGGTAAGGTAAACAAGAAATTTACTGCAGAATTATTAGTAGTAACAAAAAAATTAGGATCAATATGAATATCCTTCAAAAGGGCCCTATTTAAACATATTATCCATACAATTAAATATGTAAATAAGGGAAAAAAATAAGGCTGATATTGATGTGGGAAAATCGCCAAGACATTTTGATTTTATAAAGAAGTTTCAGAAAAGAAAACCACACTCATTTGTGCCTCTGTGTGGGTATAATTGCTTTATTGAAGGGGCCGAAGACATAACCGTTTTTTTTCCCCTTGCCCCTTGCATGTTCAAACCTGCTCTGTGACAAGGTTCTATCTCAGACAGACAGTCTCATAACTTTCAAACATGCTTGGATAACATGCATGTGCACACACAGAATGGCAAAGTGCTGTTTGCTTCCAATGTAACTCTCTCTCTCTGCTCTGTCACTGCAGGCAAATGGTCATAGTTTCCTATCCTTTGCTCAAATACAAATCTTCAGGCATTATTCACTATTTTCCCTCAAACTCCAGGAGACACACTTAAATTTCCAAGTAGACTCCTTGAAGCCCCTCTCAGACAGAAACAACTATATTATTTAAGCTACAACTTCTGGAGTCTCTGCCACTTGCTTCATTGAAATAGATGTAGGTATGGATCCTTTTGATGTAGATCCTAATACTAGAGGCCACAAATTGGTAGCCTCTGCTATGTCTGGCAGCAGAGAGATTTCGTTCTTTGATTTTTGTTTTTTTCCAGTCTTTTTTTTTTTGAGATATTATTGACATACCACATTGTGTAAGTTTAAGGTGTACAATGTGTTGATTTGATAAATTTATAAATTGGAAAATGATTACCACCATAGCATTAACGCTCCACCCATCATAAAGTCACCGTTTCGTTTTTGTAGTGAGAACATTTGAGATCTACTCTCTTAGCCACATTCAAGTATATGATACAGTATTATTAGCTATGAACACCATGC
Organism: Pteropus vampyrus; assembly: GCF_000151845.1. Lineage (NCBI taxonomy): Eukaryota > Metazoa > Chordata > Mammalia > Chiroptera > Pteropodidae > Pteropus > Pteropus vampyrus. The sequence goes on along the minus strand of NW_011888861.1, from coordinate 3,181,235 downwards.
TGTATGTCAGATCCTCAAACTTGTTAACAGTATCACCCCCCTTTCTCTCATACCCCAACTCCTGGTAACTACCACTCTACTCTTTGTTTCTGCATTTGTCTTTTTTAGATTCCATGAGAGAATTTTGTTTGACTCTCAGAGTAGTGGTCGGCATTCCCAAACTAGAAGATCTTACATAAACTTCCAGATTTCTAAAAATTCAAAAGATCTGCCAACACAGGGCCTGCATTCCTCCTTTACAATATTTGCCTGGAACTGTGTAATGGTTGCCCCTTTAGTGGGACTCTCCAGGTTCCAGTGTACCCACTATTCTCTGCTGTCTCCAGTCCACTTACTATTATTGCTGGCACTTTTGTCTGTCTTCCGCCCTCCAATTTCTTTCATTGATATATATTTGATTATGTAACCTCTCTCCTGGCCATACTTAGCATTAACCGTGGAGCAGGGCAGGCCTCAAGCAAAACTGCACAGCCTTCAGAGCATCCTATTACTTCTTTCTAAACTATTCTCCCTGTATTTTAATGCCTCTTCCCTCCCTCCAAATCCAGGAAGTTCATGCTTTCCTATGGTGCCTGGTCCTCCTCTTTCCTGAAAGAACAAATTGTGGTAATCTAACACACTATATTATTAGGGAAATAGGCTGGGGGTGGCGGTGGGGGGGAGGGAATAGCCAGGAGATGTTTAACATCTGCAAATGGTGAAATGCCAGCCAATTTGGCACTTAGATGATGAGACATTAAGGGGCAGGAGACCCTTCTCTAAGACCCTCAAACTATATCTTGTGAACAATTACTCCTTATCTACTTTATAGCAGCCACCTAAAATATTTGCCAAAACCATCATCAGCAGGGCTGTTCCTTTTTGCTTCTCAGGCTAGTGGCTCACCAGGGAATCCCTGCCCTAGTTGGTTCTTTCTGGAAAAATATTTATGTAATTTGTTCCTATTCTGGGATGGGGTGTCCTGTGTGTTTCAGCCAACCAGAAGCTTAATCTGTGCCAACGGTGCAGTGTGGCTGTAAACACTCACCACACACACACACACACACACACACACACACAGTTGAATATAAACTAGGCAACATCATCCATAGAGAAAGCATAGGAAGTAATTTCATTGAAATCTTAACCTACATCTGGAGATTTGTAAAGATCATCCTGAGAGTCCACATTTTGAGAACACTGACAAGTTAAAAGAACTCTGAGGGAAAAAAAAAAAAAACAAGGAGAGCTGTTTTCCTCAGAACTACACCAATAATAAGAGAATACTAAAGAAAGACTCATTGGCTGCCTTCAAAGTTTTGAAGGGCTGTCACCAAGAGGGAACAGGATGTATTAACTCTTCGTTGTGCCAAAGGACAAACTAAGACCCATGGATAGAAGTTAAGGGATGGGAGTGGGAGGAGATTTGGGCTCAGAAAAAAACTTAACAGCTACTAGATGGAGATTAGAGGAAAATGACTTTTCCTTTCACTAAAAATATCCCTGGAGAGGCTGTTTGACCATCTGTTTGGACTGCTATAGAAAGAATCCTTACAATAGTTGGTGGCCTAATTCAATTTTGTTGGGACTATTCATACTAAATTCCACTTTGGTATAAATTCTACTTGCATATCATAGAGAACATATAATCTAAAAGTGCAGGATACTGTCTCTAACTACTCCATTTGAACTTCAGTGTAATCATTTAGGTCCATTACCTCGATGTTTCTTTCAGACCTAGCATCTGTGATTTCTACAGCTTTGTCTTTATGCCTTGGTTGTACACACTCTGTATTCTTGTTGTCAGTAAGCATATGAGACAGATTTTCACTCAGCAGTTTTTTCCTAAGTGCTCTTGCAAAGAAAATGATGTGGCCAATTGTTTATTCCATGGATAGCCTTTTTCTGTCCCCAGAACATGGCCAATATATCTATGACTCACATTCACAGGACAGAAGGATTTTCTGGCTTAAGCTTTTACTTCTTGTGGCCAATTGGACAGTTATTTATAAACATTTATTGATTTGGATTCATAAACCAAGTGGGGGGAAAAAAATCGTGCTGTGCTAGTTGCTATGGTAACTAGCATTTCACACATCTACCCACCCGCCAGCCAGCAGTAATGGCTTAGAACAGAAACCCAAAGCCTACCTGTAGCTTCAAACTCCTTTTTCATGTTTAATTGAAAATCGGTGATTTCTCCCACCAATGACATGTGATAGCACATTGTATTGAGGAAGAAAAATAAATATTTTTTTATTTCTTCCTGAGGTGTTTCCAATACCTCTCTTGAGGCATTTTTCAGACGTGATTTCTAATCAATTTTGAATGGCAAGAATTAAAGAGATTCCACCTCAGATTCAACTCTCTGCCATGTGTTGAAGGTGATATGAAAGAAATGTGGGTTCTATTCTTTATCTTCACAAACATTAAGAAGCAGGCAGGCAACACAAGAAAAAAATATGGTTAAAAGCCAAACCCTGCAACACAGAGGATTACAGAAGCAAAGCATGCTGGGTGGAGCACAGGCTTCAGAATGAGACAGAACTAGTTTGAACTCTGTGGCCTTGAGAAAAATCTTTTTTCTGTAACTCACTGAAATGAGAACCATATCCTTTCTCAGGGTTATCTTAAGGATTAAATAAGAGAATTAATAATAAGTGCCTAGAATAATGTCAGATCCATAGCAAGTACTCAATTAACAGGAATTATTATTTTCATGTTGAGATAATTTGTTGCGATAATAATTACTATGTTCTGTTTTGGTCCAGAGAAGATGTAGATTTTATGGGTGTTGAAGCTTACATAATTTTAAAGCCCTGCTTTAAGAACATAATAACAACACGTGCCTGACACGTATTTTTAATATTTCTTCCTATGCTTTCTGACTCAGTACTCTTTGATTGCCTCTTCATCTGGCATAAATTTTGTAACCTTCTCTACAGAGCAAATACAAAGATAACTCAATCATTTTACTAGCGGCAAAATTGAAATTTTTTTATTATTGATAATTGGGATGCATAAAACATACAATGTCACATATGGATATACTTTCTGTTTATGGTACTGCTAGAGACTTATTCCTTAAAAATACAAGAATGCTGATAAATTCTATTTCATGTGATTGCCATAAAATAGGAAGAAAATGTATAGTGCATGTATAATTGTATTGCTGGATCATAGAGTATACTCCAAAGAGAGTTTCTGTTTTGAGTAGGCATCCATAAAAACCAAATACTTAGCTTACATTTTTCTACATTTGGTAATTGGAAGAATTTTCCAAACTGCTTTCTGGCTCCCTGCATTTCAAACCTTGTTTCTCTTCCGTGTATTTCTGGTGCCAAGAACACAAAGAGCCATGTATACCTTAATTGAGCCCCATGGCTCTGCCCTGGGACTTAGCAGAGTGGCAAAGGAGTGGATTCCTAGAAACCATTCCTATACCAGAATGGTCAGAAATAACCTAACAATATATGGAAGTGACGCCTACCATAAATATATTCTGCTAAATGTAAATTAAATGATTTCCTGACTTAACTTTCTCTCAGCCCGATCCCCAAAATGTCCATGACCATCCATCACCACTCAACACCAAGGGAAAAAGAGAGTTCTCAATTGATAAGAATCTTGTCAATTGTAGTTAGAATACCTTATTTTTGCTGATTTTGCAATGACTCTGTGAATACATTATTAGGGTCCCTCCTAGGGTCTTAGAAAGAGCCAGTGTATGTGAAGGACCCTGAAGCTAAACTTCACTACCTTCATGGAAATTCTGTCAGTTATTTCTGCTTTAAGGCAAAGGAGCTTCATTCTACATGTGAAAGAGAACATGAGCAAGCTCTGAAGAAGTGCAGAGATTTTATGGGATCCTGGGGCAACCGGTCAGATATGAGTGGAGTCCTTGTCAATAGACCTATGAGATTCATCTCTGGAGGACCTTCAAGGGTGGGCAGAGAAAGAGCAAGGTGTGAAAGGCTTTAGGCAGGAGAGAGACAAAAATGAAAACATTTTAAAGTATTATTTTGAATGAATACCTACCAAGTTTTAGTTATCTGTGAAAATCGAAAGAAAAGTATATAGATTTCATCAGGAGATAGAATTCAATATAGCAAAAGAGCCCAGATAATAGACTAGGGAAGTTCTATCTTCTGATAATATGCTGCTTAAGGCAGTCTATGGATCTAAACTATAGATCATTCTGTTGAAATGCTCTTATGATCTTCCTCTGAAAAATAATCTACCAGGCGTAAACACAGGGGAGCATAGAAAAATTGTTGCTATCAGTCCTCTCAGGACACTTACTCCAATTGGGATTTTAAATCAACAAACTGTCTTATCCTCAGAAGTCAAGATGTGAATGATAGATGCCAGAGAGAAATTCTGCTCCTGTAGCCAGTTCATTCTGTACTCACCGATGTCTCCCAACTGTCATCAACAGTATCCCACCTTGTCTGGGGAACCACTGCATTATCCTCTGAAGGCTATTGGACAATGATCAGAGGGAAATAGGGCTAGCTATGGAGCACCCCTTTACGTGGGGGTAAGGAATGAGAAATAAGAAATGAGACAACAAAAAGAAGGAAGAATTTACCATAATATATGGCTGAAAAGGCCTTGTAATGAGAAAAAGAGGGAAGAATGGGCTTAGAATCATGTTGCTTTGAATATTAAAGAGATATGGCCATAGTTTGTGCCTTAAGTCAGTGAAGTAGAGTATGCCTAGATTTTAAATTGCTTACATATTTATTCAATGACTATTGGTTGACTCCATATGAATGTTTATAAGTATTAGCATCAGTGAGGGAGAAAGCAATGCTCAATATAGACATGGTTCCTACTTCCATGAAGCTCACATTCTAATTAGGAGAATGGAAATAAAAAGATTAAAAAATAATTTCAGAAGTTAAGTTGCTATATAAAAGGATAATAAGTTAAGAGTCTTTGTCATGGAGGGAAGGGCCACAGTTGTGTTACTTTGGATGATCGAGAAAGTCCTCTGTAGGGTCAGGATGTATGAGCTACGAGATAAGAAGCCAGCCATCCAAACACCTGGGACAAAGCAGGAACAAGATTCCTGAGGCCGGAGGAACAGAACAAAGAGCAGATTGGCCAAGTAGAGTGGGCAAGGGAGTATGCAGTTACAGCATGAGGGCACAGAGACAGATAGTCAGGGGCCATCAGATCACTTACATCCTGGTACATGGGAAGTGACTTGGATTTTAGTCTAAGTGCAAGGGTAAGCTATCAAAGGGTTCTGAGCAGGGGAGTGACATGATCTGGTTGCTTTTTTAAAAAATTTTTTTTTTTTTTTTTTTTTTTGGCTATTAGGTAGGGAACGGACTGTAGGGGTCAAGAGTAGAAGAAGGATAGCAGTTAGAATGGGGGCTCCTGGAGCCATCAAATCAGGACATAATAGTGACTAAGCCTAGGGTGGTGAGGTAGAGTCCTTGCATGAATGACTTCAATTAATGGCCTTCTGGAATCCAAACTCTTTGGTATATAATTTATAAACCCCTTCCATTCTGACTCTGGGCTTTGAGCAATGATATGCAAGCAGAGGCTTACACAAGACCTGAACAATTAGTCCTGCTTGCTATCGGAGCCCTGCCATGCCATGAGAATAGGCCCAGGCTAGCTGCCTACTGGAGGGGGAGAGCTGCACTGTCCCATGGGGCAGAGATGCACTGTCCCAGCTGAGGTTATCCAAGACAGCTCGCTTCTAACCATGAATGTAGATGCATGAGTAAGCCCAGCCGAGCTCAATGAAGCCTGGTCTAGATCAGCAGAAATGTCCAGACAAATCAAGGACAGGTAAGAAATAAGAACTGCTGTTGCTTAAAGCCACTACATTTTTAGAGCGCTTGTTACTCAGTGTTAAGTAACTGATACACATGCGAGAAAACATATGAAAGAAAAGTTTGGATTGGAATATATTTTGGAATTAGGGAAGGCAGAATTGCTCATAATTAGAATAGTTGTTTACCCATCGAAATGATTTCAATCTAGCAAAAAAAAAAAAAAGCATATATTCTATGATCCTAATAAATGGAGCATTTTAAAAATAAAATTAATTAGGGTAACACTGGTTAATAACACGATATAAGTTTTAAGTGTACAATCCTATAATATATCATCTGTATATTGTGTTGTGTGCTCACCACCCAAGGTCTAGTCTCTTTCCATCACCATACATTCAACCGCCTTTACCCCCTTCATCCTCTTTCTGCCTTCCTCCCCCTCTGGTAACCATCATTCTGTCTCTGAGTTTGCTTCTTTTGTTTGTTTGTTGCTTTTCTGTTTTATATCCCACATATAAATGAAGTCATATGATTCTTGTCCTTTTCCACCATAAAACACGCTTTTAATCAATAATATGTCCATCGATTCTGGAATTCCAGATCAAACTGTAGCTGAGAATTCCATCTAATTCTCTGATGCTTCGCAGTGGCTATATGGAGACTTGGGGAGGCTAAAACTGTCATTTCATGGCAAATTTTTGAGAACTTGATGGGACAGGAACCAAAAAAAGGAGAGAAACTGAGAAAAGGGCACAACTTCTCTAAAAGGGAGCACATCATGGAGATAGAGGGGCCTAAAATTTTGACTAAGGTTCCAAGGAAAAGGCCTGGATCCAGTATAATCTTAAATAAAAGTTATTTAAGAAAATAAAGAAATTGAACCAAAAACCTAGAAATTGGGACTCAACTTCATTTGTTGCCTAGGAAAATTTATATTTTTGTATTCGGCCCGATCCAAACTTTCTGGATTGGTACGAGCCAGCAAAGGAGCCTGGTAGGTAGAGGATGGGATTAAGAGTGAAGAATTCCTGACTCTAGTGTCAGCTTTTCTGGAGAAACAACTAGCTTCCCCTGTGTCTTATATCAAGTTCCCCAGGAAACAGTCTCTGAGAAAAACATTTGCTTGCAGGAAAATTATTAAGGAGTGCTCTCTGAAACACCTGTTGGGGTAGGGAAGAAAGTCAGATTGGGAAGAAATTTCTCTTGATGCATGAATTAAACCTGAAATGAAGTTGTAGCAAAGGCTTCAGTCGATCTTACGGAAAGGTTTGAAGCTTTGATGGTTCTTCACAGATGTCCCTCACTTAGGCCAGGGGACCTTCAGATCGACAAGTCAGCGAATGGTGGCTGCCTCTGAAGAGGAGGGGAACTGTAAACAAGGCAGCTCCTTTCTGCTGAGAGCAGTCACTGGGGAAGAACTCAGGTGTAACCCTCTCAGGCAACACTCCCGGCAGCTGGGGAACAGGTGGCTCAGTCCTAACGGGGGAATCTTCGTGGTAACAACAGTGTCCACTACAACCTGACAAGCAAGGATGTTGGTATTTTCCTCCCCATCACCGAGAGGGAAGATATGGACATTAATCCAGGTGTGATCACTGACAATGCCCTTACGTTACCATAATGTAATGGAAGTGCCAGGCCACAGTGAGTTGAGAAAATGAAAGATGAGGAAGACAAGGCAGGAAATACAAATTGTGTTAAGCAAGGTAGTGAAGAGGAGGAGAAAAGTTGGTGGTGACCACAAAAGAAAGAAGAGATACAGAGATTTTTTTTTTTTTAATAATGCTGGAGATTTGAGCATAGTAGTAGAATAAGGGACAAACTGAATAAGGACATTGAAAATACAAAAGAGAAAAAATAATTGATAAAACAATACCAAAAAAGAGATTTTAGAATCAAGAGCTCACATAAAGATGAGCGTTGGAGGAGGCAGAGAAACAATTTCCTGAGGGAGAAAAGAAAAGATGGCTGCAGAGAGAGTAGCAAGGGAAAATTTGAGGAATTCATGATCTTCATTATTCCTGATGAAGCAGTCTGCCTTCTGCTAAGAGTGACAGACTCAGAGTAGATTTAGGATTTGAGACAAGGAATGATGTTCTGGAATTCTTGCCTTGGGAAATGGGTAAATTTGCTGGATAGGGATGAGAAAACAAGTAGAAGTTAGACATTATACAATGTTGTGGAGCCAATTCTGATCCAGTTTTTGGTTTAGGCTTTGCTTTGGGTTTAGGTTCCCCCTTCTCCCAGTAGTATTTTTCACCTGAGACAGGAAAGGAAGAGATAAAATATTGTGCTCATCCTAGATAAGGAATCGCCTGGATTGGCTGATGTGGGTGGCATCAGAGTGAAGGAAAAACTATGAATAGTGACAAGAACCTGCTTGAAATAACTGATCTTGAAGCCTAGGACAGCTCATGAAGAAAGGACAGCCAGGCGTTGGGCTAGTCAACTTGGATAACTGGAAGGGACCAGGATAAGGAGAGCTTTACTGGATGTAAAAGGGCTTCATTATGGCAGCACATTAGGGGACTGCTGAAGTGAGGTGAAGGGATCCCTCCTCTCCTATCAAGAATTCTAACTTGAACCTTGACAACAACACTGATTTTAGGGTTCAAGTCTTTCTGGTCTTGCCTGCTCTCTTGGCCAAGAAGCCAATAGCCACCCTGACCCATTGGGCTTTGAGTCTGAGAGTCATATCTTTAACACTCTCTGACTCTCAGATCTCATTGGTCCTTTGATCTCTCCATAATGTTGAGCCCCTATATTCTCTCTTGTCAGCGCCATGAGAAGGGTACTTATCATACCTTTGTAGATCAGAGTGGGAAAGTATGACTTCTTGGTAAAGTGCTACTGGGGAAACTAGCCTTTCCTCCGTGGTATTTTCTCCTATCTCTCTTAAAACTAAACCCTTTCTTCCTAATGGTAAGGAGAAAATACTCTATGACAGAATTGATTTTATACCATGACAAAAGTTGTGTGTGTTCATATAAATGCCTTTTGTACAGGATATGCCCATATACAACAACAACGAGCTTGTGTTTAAGTAAACTTGAAGACAATAGCAAGACTTATGTTTCAGACTGCACACATGCATATATGTAAAAACCCTATGAAGAATTCATTTAAGATTGTGAACTACTTCTGTTCTATGAGATTGCATTGGACTGAAGGTGATCTTTATTTAAATGATATTAAACAAGATGATATGAGAACTGCTGTAGGTTTGGGGGGACAATAGTAGAAACCAGAGATGAATGAGACCATTTACGTCACTCTGCACTTCAAGCTCCTTGGCAGAGAAGTTCTTCTGCCCAATGCCCATACTCACCCTTTCTGTAGGTCAGTGATAACAGGTGCAAGAAATCAGGTGGCCACCAGCAACTCAGGAGTTTCTCCTTTTCAGAGTTAATTAAGTTTCTCCTGTTTCACTTTGATTTAATTTTTCACTGCCTCCTGAACACACCATCTCATGAGCAATTCCTGAGCATATCTCCTGTTCATCATGAACTGGATTTTAAAATACCTTTAAGAAAAGGGGGAGAGAAAATATATTTCTTTGTAAGGAAATGGTGGACCAAATGACCCCCCACAACCAGCTCACCATTGACCTCAACCACAAACCATCACAGAACCCTCCCCACTTGCTATAAGGACCAATAAGGAGAGTATTCCAGGCCTCAGGGTAGATAGCTCAACAGGAGATACCATAAATAAGTAATTCACCCCCAGGTCCAATTTCTTTTGTTTAGTTTAAGTGTCCAAACGCCACCTTGTTGTTTTATTAATGTGAGTGTCCCATTTCCAGTCTCAATTTCAAAGCTGATGGAATCAGAAAAAAGCAAAAACAAAAACCCTGCATCTGTTACTAGGCCAAAGTCCATCAATCTCCCCATGAAAAGTATGTTATTTTGGTATATTAAAGAAAAAAATTATATTGGCATTGTCTTTAGTCCTATCATTATTTGCTGCCTCTGTATTGTCCTATAATGAGAAACTGTGCCTGGCTGTATATTAAGTGGACTCTACTAATCTGTATGATCAGTTTGTAAGGGAAAATTGGCTCTCATCCTCTAGAACGGATCATTAAAATGAGCCCCAGACATGCTTGAGAGATGGTAGAGGAGCTCAAGGAGAATGTCTGCTCATTGGTGAATATCAGCGCTGAACTTAGCTAAGGACCTGAAAGAAATTCATGGAGGCTCAGAACTGGATGGAAAACTAGAGATGGTCTAGTCCAATCTCTTCCTACAGGCAAGGAAACTGAGGTCTAGGCAGTTCAAATAACTTCTCCAATACTAGCTTGAACTGGGGGCAATGACAGGGTAAAACCCAGTCCCCCTGACCCCTAAGCCAACTCTATCACCTGAGGTTCTTAAATAGAACTACCTAACTCTAGCAGATATAACTTCATGTGCCAGGAAATACTCAAAGCTATAGCATGTCTATGACACTTCTTCCTAAATCTTGAATATTACCTTAAGGAAAGTAAATTAAAACAGGTTTTTATTTAAAAAAAAAAAAAGTATTTATTATGCAGGAGAAAACAAAATCACATGAAATTTTAAAGAGAACACAGTTCTCAAATGAAGTTTATTCTTGGGGCAGCCAGCTTAGACTGTCAGAAACTATGTGTTGCCACCGTTCAGGGCACATCTTGGGCTGATGTGAGAAGCACTGCCTTACCTCACACTGCCTTTAATGTCCAGGAAATTCCTCCAAGAACTGTTTTGGCTAATTTCTTCTTGTCCTGGCCATTTTCTTCTGTTCTGTCCCTACATTAGCAAGTATATGTGACTCAAGCCCATACATACTGGAATCTACTTTGTTTCCTTCTTGGATAAAGAGGGAAATGGTCTCAAGGTCTTAACACATTGAAATTTAAATCATTGTTATGCCTTTCCTGCCATATTTTTTTGGACTATAGGTTAAATGTAGCAATACTAAACCCGGAAAGGAATAACTGTATATATATTTTTAACCTCACTTAATTCTACGTAGTGCTTTTTGTTAGTTTGGGTAAGAAAGATGTTACCCAAATCCATGTCTTATTGTTTTCCTTCATCTCATCTCAATTTACTATTTCTCTCACTTTAAAAGTAAACATAATTTTTTTCCCTTCACTCAATTACCTTCTGTCCTGTGAAGGAGTTGCTGTTAGAGTTTAGTTAAAGCATCTGCAGTATGAAATATCTGCTTTCTAAAAGTGTAAACTGAAAGAGTATTTGAACACTTTCCATACCCTTTACCAAACCTCTTTGGGTTTGGTCAGAACAACAGCTAGAATTATCTAGGTAGGTATTCCTGATTCATTCCTGTCCAGAGAAACAGGCTACAAAAATTTCTCTGGATAGCTATTTTTCACTAGTTACCTTGTGCATTGCACTGATGGCTTCGAATCTTCACTCTTTCTTTATAGCTGTGCACTTTCCCACATGACTTCACGGCTCTACCTATCAAGTGGCAGAACATACTTCTCTGTTCTTTGATTAGGGGTTTAGTCATACGCCTTGCTTTGGCCAATGGGCTTTTAATAGATGTGGCATGAGCAGAACCTTAGACAATGCTTGCATATATCTGCTTACTCTCTGTGTCTCTGCCATTACCATGAGAAGAATACTTTCAAGTTAGTCTAAACTAAACCCAAGGATAGGATGAGAGACAGATGGAGTAGAGTCAACCTCAATCAGCTCCAGATTTCTGTGTGAGTCCAGCCAAAACCAATAGTTGACTACTTTTTTGGAGAACTTTGAAGATGTCATCCTACTGGCTTCTGACTTCCACTCTTTTTTTGAAAATTCAACCGTTTCCCTCTGGTCACTTGCAAGATTTTTTCTTTTCTTGATTTTCTGTAGGTTTACTGTGATATGCTTAGAAATGATTTTCATTATATTTATCCTTCCTGAATTTTTAAGTGGTTTTTAAATCTATGGCTTGATGTCTTCCAGGGTTTTGTTTTGCTTTGTTTTCTAATTCTCGGCCATTATCTCATCATATATATTGCTACTTCCTTTCATCTCCCTCCTCCTCTTCCAGAACTGTAATAATATATATGTTGACATTTTCACTATATGCCTTATATCTATACTCTTTTTCATGTTTTCCTTGTTTTGTTACTGATGTTGCTTTGGGATTTATCTTATAGTTTCTTTTGATTTATCTTCCTCGTATGAATTCTCTTTTTATCTGAGTCTAATCGACTGATAAACTCATCCATCGAGTTATTAATGTCAGCTATTATGTTTTTTAGTTCTGAAATTATCATTTGGGTTTTTTGTTGTTGTCGTTTTCGATTCATCTGTCAAAATTATCAACTGTGCTGTAAAAATTTCCTGAACAATTGAAAACCTTCTCCATTATCTATAGATTTATTTCTGTTTTTTATTATTTCTCTTGTGTCTTTGTTATATTGGCTCCTCATGTGACTGGTTAATTTTTATTAAAAGAGGCTAAAGACTATTTTAAGTTTTGAATGCTGTTATCTTCCTCTAGAAAGATATATTTGCTTCTAACATGCTGGGCTAAGGCATTAGCAATCCCAGATCACCTTAACCCAATCAAATATTGACATAATTCAAAACTAGTCTGTTTCTGGTTTACCAATTCTCCTAAGATATAGTTCTTCAGGGTCTCAGACCAAAGCTTAAGTGAGGAGTAATCAGGCTATTCCCCATCCTTGGCATGCCATGATCTCCATTTTTTTTTTTTTGTCCTTCTAAGTTTATGAGTCAGTGGAGAGTTTTTCTCAGATTCTCAGCTGCCTCTTCTGAAATCAGCAGATACCTCCAAGAGAAAGCAATCATAAATACTGAGCTCAACTTTCTGAGTTTCTTTTTTTGTCCAAATTTTGGCCCTATAATCCTTTAATGTCTTGGCATCTGCCTTATATCTTCAAATAAATTTGCTGATATTCTCTATTTGTTCTCATGGGAGACAAGATGAAAAATTATCTTAGAAAGAATATTAAGATGCTTAAGAAATATTGGAAACCATAATTCAACGGAATAATATTTTTCAAGTAATAAAAGAAAATAACTGCAACCTAAAGTTTTATATCTGTCCATTTTTTTCAAAAGCAAAGGTAGAATAAACAGATTTCAAAATAAACACAAATAGAGCAAACTTTTTACCAGTAAAGCCATAATTAAAGAAATACTCAGATCCAGCAATTCCACTCCTGGGTATTAACTCAGATTTATGCTGTTCCAGGTTCATTACAGTATTATTTACAATAGCCAAGATATGGAAGCAACTTAAGTGTTCATCAATGGATGAATGGGTAAAGAAAATGTGATATATGTGTATATACAAACACATATATATAATGGAATATTATTCAGCCATAAAAAAGAATAAAATTTTGCCACTTGCAATAATGTTGATGAACCTTGAGGGCAGTATGCTGTTAAATATCTCAGATGAAGAAAGATAAATATACCGGATGATCTCATTGACACAGAGAACATATTGGTGAGTGAAGGGGTCAAAAGATACAAACTTAATATAAAATAAACAAGTCATAGAGATGTAATGTACAGCATGGTGACCATAGATAATAAAGCTGTATAACATATTTAAGATTACTAAGAGAGTAGCTCTTGAAAGTTCTCACCACAAGAAAGAGAAAAAATTTGTAGCTGTGTATGGTGACAGATTTTAATTAGACTTATCGTGGTAATCATTTTGCAATGTATACAGATATGGAATCACCATGGTGTACACCTGAAACTATTACAATGTTATGTGTCAATTATACCTCAATAGAAAAGAGAAATACTGGAAATCGTTCAGGTAGAAAGAAAATGATCCTATGTGGATACGTATAAATGCAAGTGCAAATAAAGAACAACAAAAGTGGGAAAATGTGGGTAAATACTGACTGTACAAAATAATAATAACAATGTTTTATAGAAAATTAGTATGTGCAGAATTAAAATGCATGACAACAATGACACAAAAAGCAGGAGGAGTAAATGAAGTTAAAGTGCTGTAAGTCCTATTATTGTCTATAGAGAGGTAAAAATACTATTTCATATTAATAGTATGTAAGTAGGTGGTAATGGTGGTGGAAGATAGAAAGATGAAAGAAATACTCAATGAGTTCAAAGAATCAAAGAAAAGAGAGAGTGGAGACCATAGAACAGATTAGGACAAATAGAAAACATAATAAAATGGTAAATATGAACCCGAATATATCTGTATCAGTATTCACATTAAATGAATCTAGACTACTCGATTAAAAATATTTTAAAACTGGATTAAAATAAATAAAATCCAACTATATGCTAGATGTAAAAGATGTAAAAAAGCAATACTATAAAAACACTAAACAAAAGAAAGCTGGTCTTGTTATACCAGTATCTGGCAAATTAGAATTTGAGGTAAGAAATATTAACAGATAAACAGAGATAAAAATGTAATCATTGTAAATTTTTATGTACTCAATAACATTTCAGAATATATAAAGAAAAATTTGACAGAAGTAAGGGAAAAAATAAACAAATCTATAATCATAATGAGAGAATTTAGCCCCCTCTCTCAGTAACTGAAAAAGCAAGCAGAAAAATATATCAGTAAGGACACAGAAAGTCTGAATAACATGATTAACATACTTGAATCATGTGAGATATAGAACACTGCAGCCAACAACAGCTAGACACATATCTGTGTATTCAAATGTATAAGGAAAAGCAGTATTTTTACCTCTTTATACATCAAAATTAGCCATATGTTGGTCCAGAAAGCAGATCTTATCAAAATTCAGAGGTTTTAATCCTACAGGATATGTTTTCTGATCACCATGGAATTAAGCTAGGAAATAATAAAAAATATAATTTAAAATGTTTTGATATTTGAAAATTAACTTCAAAATTTGAAAATCCAATATAATTCACGATATTAACAAAAAAAAGAGAGAATTGTATAATTATATTGAAAAGTGCAGAAAACAATTTAGTAAAACTCAATACTTATGCATGATTCTCTAAAAAAAAGGAACCCCAAAACAAAAACAAAGAAACAAAAACTTCTTTAGATGAAAAAATCCTCCTTAGATGATAAAAAACAAAACAAAACAAAACAAAACACAGCAAATATCACACTGAGGTGAAATAATGAATATTTTCCCTCTGAGATCAGGATAAAAACACAGATTCCTTCTATCAACACCTATTTAATATATTATATTTCCTAACCACTGCAATAGGCAGGAAAAAAAAGGTACAAATTGCCACAGTAATAAGCAATTCAAGCAAGAAATATTAATAGATGCTAAAATCATTGAGCGAAAGATTGTTGGAGGACAGAATATTCACACAATGTCAAAGTATTGACCCACGGATTTGTTTATGAATTATAAAAGAAAAATTTACAATGGAGAAATCTGGCAAACATTATCTTAATCAAGTGATCAAAATTACCACCACCAATAATAAGTCAAAATGACATCATGTGCCTCCTGTTGTGATACTTGAGAGACCCACATTATCACATAAAAATTATTCCACCAAGAATGCTGATTCTCAGTATAAGCATCAGGAATCCATCAGAAAAAGTCATATTGAATGATCTTCTGCTTAACAAATGGTCTTTAAAATTGTGAACATTATGAAAAACAAAAATAAAAGCCTGGATAACTGTTCTAAAGAAATGTCATAAAGTATGTAACTTACAAAACTTAACTCAAATGATTCAGCAAAATATATGTACATACATGTCTGTCTGTCTGTCTATCATCTGAAGGAGAAAAAAGTGTATAAAGAAAAAGAAAATTAATAAAATGTTAACAATTGAAGCACATAAGCCAAATGTCAGCTAACTTTCAAGTCAAATCAAACTGAAACCTGCGTTGCAAATAAAGTTTTACTGAAACACAGCTATGTCAATTCATTTACATATTATATATTGTGGCCTTCACTCTATAATAGCAGTATTGAGTAGTTGCAACAGAGACTGTCTAGCCCACAAAGCCTAAAATATTTACTATCTGGCCTTTTACAGTAAAAATTTGTCAACCTCTGTTTTAGAAGATCACATAGAAGAGTATCTTCCTGACTTCAGGGTAGTCAAAAATTTCTTAAAGAGGACACAAAAAGTACTAAGCCAGCTGCTATATTGTCAGCAACCCTATAGAGAGGCCCAAATGATATGATGAGGAACCACAGCCCTCAGTCCAACAGCCCATGAAGAACTGACAACTGCTAACAATCACATTAGTGAGCTTTGAAGCAGAATTCCAATACCAGTCAAGTTTTGAGATGACTGCAACTCTGGCCAAAGCTTAACTACAACTTCAGGAAAAAGCATGAGCCAGAGGCACCCAATTAAATGGCACCTAGATTCTTGACCCAGATAAATTATGAGGTAATAAATATTGTTTTAAGCTAGTAAGTAATATGTAAGTAATATATATTCCTACAAATCAATAAGAAAAAGTTAACCCATTCGAAGAATGGGCGAAAATGATCAAAAGATTTGCAAAAGAGAATATCCAGTGGCCAATAAATAATTTTAAAAGCCCAACTTCATTAGTAATCAGGAAAATGCAGTTTATAGCCATAAAGGGCTATCACTATCCACTCAACAGTATAGGTATTTTTAAAGACCAATTATACCAATGTTGGTGAGAATGTGGAGCTACTGGAACTCTCATGCTTTGCTGGTGCGAGTGCTAATTTGTGCAACCACTCTGTAAAACCACTTTGTGGTATCTGCTATAACTGAATATATGTATACCCCATGACTTCTAGTAAATATCTATTAGAAGTGTGTCCACACACAGAAAGAGAGAATTCAGCAAAAAGACAATACATTGCAAACATGTGTCGAGATTTACCAAAAAAAAAAAAAAAATCAACATTCTAGGCTACAAAGGAATTTTCAGTAAATACCAATGAATTAACATAAACATTCTCTAACAGGTTCTCTGATCACAATGCAATAAAAACAGAATTCAGGAAAGAAAGATAGCCAACCTCTCCTCCGCCCACTTACTACAAGTTTGTAACAAGAGAAAAAAAGAAATCTTTAAATAATTCATTGACCAGGAAGAAATCAAACATAAGTTAGAAAGATGTTTTAAACTGAATGACAGTGAGAGCAACACATATCATAATTTCTAAGATGCAACTAAGATG
Source organism: Pteropus vampyrus (assembly GCF_000151845.1). Taxonomy (NCBI): domain Eukaryota; kingdom Metazoa; phylum Chordata; class Mammalia; order Chiroptera; family Pteropodidae; genus Pteropus; species Pteropus vampyrus. The sequence continues at coordinate 3,164,326 of NW_011888861.1, read as the reverse complement.
AAACCTAGAGGAAAGTTCATTGCGTTAGATGCGTTTATTAGAAAAGAGATTTAAATTCAATAACTTAAGGGCTCAACATAAAAAGTAAGAAAAAGATTAGGAGAGTAAACCAATGTAAAAAGAAGGAAGGATACAACTTATGATCCAAATTTAATGAAACAGGAAACAAAAGCAGTTAATGACTAATTCATCAAGTTTAATTAATTAAATTTAATAACTTTATACCCTTCCTGAGTCACTCAAAGATCTTCAAATACTTAATTCTTATTGTCCTTTCCATTTTCCATATTGTTGTCTAGTATGTTGTTTTCATCTTCCTTACAACCAAATCCCCAATTGAATCAATGCTTGCTTAGAATCACCAATGTTATCCATTTCTAAGCTTACTATTGCTTCTCACATCCCACTTTTTCCTTTTGCATTCAATTTTATTCTTACTGAAATTCATCCTTTAGTTAGTAGTTATTTAAGCTCTGCCTGTAACTCATAGTCTTCCTGTATGTGTCATCTGAACATACTTTCATTTCAATTTTGGTTTTGGATAATGGTTTAGATGGAAAGGAATTTTATTATTTTTCCCAGTCTAACTTTTATTTTCACTCATGAAGACTCTACTAGTCTAACTATCACATCTTTATAAAGAGTCTCTCTATAACAACTACATTGAAAGAACAGAGTGATAAGGTACAAGTAAAAAATTATTTCATAAATCTCCTTTTGGTCATTCAAACCTACTTTGTGGAGCTAGTTTTTCCCACACCCCTCAGATGAAATCTCAAAAAGGTACCATGACTTTTTTTTATCATTCTCAATTAATAAGATTTCCTGGTTACTTTCAATTAATAAAATAAAAGGTCTCACTTTAGTAAATAAAATGTCCCTTCTTATGTGCTAGTAAACCATTGGGAATTTATTCAAAGTTAGAGCCCTCCAACTAGGGCCTGCTTCACAGTAGAACCTTGCAAAAGGAAAGGGAAAGGGGTGACGTCTCTGTTTTCCCTCCTTATGCTTCTCTAATTCTTGCTTCCCAATTTCTAGATCCTTGGGGTAGAGTGAGGGGCACTGTGCTAGTTTGCTGAGAAAGGAGGAAGCTCTGGCAGGAAATGTTTCGCTTTATTAATTGTGTGATGATCTGGTTTGTATGTTTTCTGAGATTTGTGAATTTCGATGGGTTTTTGAGCCCTGTAAAAGATGTAAATGAGACACCACATTGCAGTTCTCACAGAGGGAACACAATAATAGTTAACCTCTTCCAACCTGCCTTACCCTGCTGACCCTAGAAGCTTATCGCACAGTCTTTTGTCACTGCATTCTCCTCCATTGGCAGGCCTCCATCTTGGGCAGTTTTCCCTCAAGACAGTTCCAGTTTAAGAATCTACAGTGGCTATTTGGCTCTTAGGAAACAATGCGTATTTCCCAGGCCAAATAGAGAAGTGTTCAAACTACTTCCTTTTTGCCTCATCTGATTCTGTAAGTGGTTACAGCCAAGTCTTTCATTTACAATTAGGCTTCTTGAGACAGTTTTTGAAAAAACTAGTCCCTTTCAAACATACAATGGAATATTACTCAGCCATTAAAAAAATGAAATCCTACCATTTGCAATGACATGGATGGACCTAGAGGTTATTATGCTGAGTGAAATAAGTCAGACAGAGAAAGATAAATAACATATGATTTCACTTATATGCAGAATCTAAGGAACAAAAAGAACAAACTAATCAAAAACAGACTCACAAATATAGAAGACAATCTGGTGATGGCCAGAGAAGAGGGGGTTTGGGGGACTGACAGAATGGGGTGAAGAGTTAAAGAAATAAAAATTAGTAGTTGCTAGATCGTCACAGGGATAGGGAGCGCAGCATAGGGAATGCAGTTAGCATTAATGTAATGGCTAGGTGGAGAGCCAAAGGAGAGAAAGAGCAATTAGGGGGATCATTTTATAAACTATATAAATGTCTAACCAATGTAACATATACTTGAAACTAATAAAATAAAAATTAAAAAAAAAAAACTAGTCCCTTGTGTTTTTGTAGATTCTAGGAGACATCAAAAGAATCCTCTCAAAGCCCCTTTAGTAGACTTGAGATAAGCGTACTTCTCCTCCCCCCTCAATCCCACACTCAAATGCAAGGCAATGGAAAATGCCACCACCATTCTCTAATTTTTCCTAAGAAATGCTCTCCTGGTTTCTTCAACTCAAACCTTTATACTCTTGAAGTGGGTTTGGGCTGTGTCATGGCTTTTAACACTGCCTTCTCACATCCTGCATAGGTAATTTAGTGTTTCTCTTTGTAATTTGTTATTGGCCTTAAGTGGACTCTACAAAAATTGAGACCAAAAAATTCCCATTATAAAATTTTATTGCATATCTTTTCTGTTTTTAATAATGTCTATTTTGCTTTGGTGTGCTGCGGTTTTATTCCAATGTGTTTAGGTGTGGTCTTATTTGTATTTTGTTCATAACTTGAGATGCATCTGCATGTCTTTCTTTGATTTAAGAAATATCCATTTATTATCTCTTCAAATATTGCCTCTCTTCAAACTCTGATTGTTCTATATGGAACTCATATTAGGTGTATGTTGGGCCTTCTGAGTCAACCTTCCATATTTCTTAACCTTCTCACTTTCTATCTCTTTACCTTTGGGAGTAATTTCCCACCTCCCCCTATGTCTTGTTCTCTTTAGATGAGTTTCTCTGTTTGTCTACTGACACATTACATCTCTGTTCATCTGTGTCAAATCTCCTGTTTACTTACCTACCGAGTTTTTATTTTAATTTTTCATTTCCCAAAGTTCTACTTGGTTCTTTTAAAAATCCACTTGGTTCTTTAAAAAATAAAAAAAAGTATCCTATCTTTCAATACATTCTTTTTTCTTTCTTTTCTCTCTTTAATAATTTTAAAGATTCTTATAGCATTTTCCAATTATTTCTTATGTTTGGTGCCTAGAGAACTACGTGTTTTATCTATTGACTCATCCTCTCATGATTTGCTTCTTTGTGTAGTCTGCAATTTTTTTACTGTAGTTTAGTTTCCCTCCCACCCACAAGGGTACCTATTATCCCTGAGAGTGAAACTACCTTGTAGAGCCATTTGCATTTCCTTCCGTAAAAGTACCAGAGTTTTCACTGACTGTGGACTAATTTTTATGTTTATTTCTAAACTTCATGTTCCTTTACACTGTTGGTAATAAAAATGTGGACTTCATACCTGTTTGTGACACAGGTTGAGAATAGTGTTTTATCCCCTCATTTAGATTTGCTCACTCATTTACAAATATCTTTGTTCATCATTGCTGTAAGGAGACAACAATCTTCTTTTTTGCGTTCTGGGTTGTTGGGCAAAGTTTTTCTGGTCCCTTTTACACACCAGGCAAAACTCCAACATTCCCAGCTTTAATAAGGAGATTCATTCCAAGCTCCCTCCCTGCACAGGTCCAAGTTTATGCATCTAGTTCCCATGTAGACATTATAATCTTGCCCAGTTCTTAGGGTCTATATTTGGGTCTCATATTCCCTGGGGCTTTACTTCTTCAGTTTCATCTTATGACTCCAATTTTGAGTTTCTTCTCTATTCTGGCACCTAGGCATTTCCCTTTCTATCAAGCTAAGAAATGTGTTATATTTTTTTGTCGATATTTTCATATGATTTAATATTATGTAGAAATTAAAAGTGTGAAATCAGACCATCTGGATCTAAATCCTAGCTCAGTCATTTATTGGCTATGTGACCATGACCAAGTTACTTATCCTCTTTAAACATCAGTTTCCTCATCTGTGAACTGTGAGTAATAATAATACCTACCTCATATGAGGATTAAGAGGCTTAAATAAGTGGAGCGCCTAGAACAATACATGGCACATATTAAAAGTTCAATGTTATTAGCTATTATTGTTATTTTTCTTCTGATCATTATTATCATTATTATCTCATGCATTCTCATGTGTTTATACCAAAAGCAGGGCTCCGTTTTTTAAATGGAAATGGTACAATATATTTTCTTTTTAATCTCAAAACATTATCACCCTGCCATCTGTCACACTAAACAAGTCTCCCTCATCTCTAGCTCACATAGGCTTAGAGGATGCAAATCAACTTTCAATTTAGTCTGTGTAAACTATAATTAGGAAGAGTGGAGTGTTTCAAGGGTTACTTATATATTTCTGAACTAATTTTCAATTATTTTTATCTTCTCTCTCTCTTTTTTTAAATTACATGAATCATGCCTCTCCCCACCCCCCCCACCCCACACCCAATCAGGGCAAATAATTGTAAGAAGACAGTTGCATATTAGTGATACCACCAATGGTTCACCTATCAAAGACATGCTATTTGAGTTGAAACCCCTAGAGACAGAGGTCCTCAGAAGTGAAGGCTTAGCAAGAATGAACGAAGTGGAGCATAATGAGTAAGGCTTTGTAGTAGAGTCTAATGAATGACTCCTTGACATTTTCTGATCCCTGACATGACAGGCATATGGTGTTTATCAATAAATAAAAGGATATAATTACGTTGAGGCTGAAGCATTCAGGGTTTGGTAACATTTGGCAAGCTGGAAGGCTGTCTGCCCTGCTCTTGATCCTGACAGGTGGAATAAAATAAAATGTCCCCATAAAAATCTATTCATAGTACGTGATAGTCTTTGGTTTTCTTTAGTTTCCCCAAAGAAGCAGTAGATCATGCTCTAATTTGTGTCCATAAGTGTATGTTAATATATTATTTAAATGACACTTTAAGGTAATCACAATCGGTCCTTAGAGTTTTCAATACACAGCTCCTTACAAATATCCCTGGCTTGAAGATCGGGGCTTTTCATGACATGGCTAATCATTGCCTGATGTTTGACATAAGGAGCATGTTATTTTTGTTTAGCGGACTCTGCTAAAATCCTAATGACAGGCAGCTTCATGCCCTTCAACTCCCACCTGTGGCAGAGATGAGAGAGCTACATCAACAAGGAAGCTCTAATGGGAAGGGCAAATGAGACAGAATTTCTATCTGCCTGTTTTGTAGAAATGGCTACATTTACAAAAAACATTTTGTCAGAAAACAACTGGTGCTGCTCAATCAATAGCAACAAAAGAACTTTTAACTTATTTGTAGCCCACAAATTTGCCACAGTTTCTTAGATAAGAGCCACGACAGTGATACTACTCACAAAGTACTTGCTTAGGGTAAATTCCTTGCTATCGCCCTTAAGTCCTTTCTTTCTGTCACATCCCACATTAAATCTTGAGGAAATCCTATTGGTTCAACCTTCAATATATCTTCAGAATCTTACTACTTCCCACCACTTTTATTGCCATCACTATTGTCTGAGCCACTTCACCTCACACCTTAATAACTGTAATCGCCTCTTAATAGTCTCCCTGCTTTATACTTATTACCCTAT
>NW_011888861.1:3154715-3157730 GCF_000151845.1 Pteropus vampyrus | reverse complement strand
CCGTTTTTTAAATGGAAATGGTACAATATATTTTCTTTTTAATCTCAAAACATTATCACCCTGCCATCTGTCACACTAAACAAGTCTCCCTCATCTCTAGCTCACATAGGCTTAGAGGATGCAAATCAACTTTCAATTTAGTCTGTGTAAACTATAATTAGGAAGAGTGGAGTGTTTCAAGGGTTACTTATATATTTCTGAACTAATTTTCAATTATTTTTATCTTCTCTCTCTCTTTTTTTAAATTACATGAATCATGCCTCTCCCCACCCCCCCCACCCCACACCCAATCAGGGCAAATAATTGTAAGAAGACAGTTGCATATTAGTGATACCACCAATGGTTCACCTATCAAAGACATGCTATTTGAGTTGAAACCCCTAGAGACAGAGGTCCTCAGAAGTGAAGGCTTAGCAAGAATGAACGAAGTGGAGCATAATGAGTAAGGCTTTGTAGTAGAGTCTAATGAATGACTCCTTGACATTTTCTGATCCCTGACATGACAGGCATATGGTGTTTATCAATAAATAAAAGGATATAATTACGTTGAGGCTGAAGCATTCAGGGTTTGGTAACATTTGGCAAGCTGGAAGGCTGTCTGCCCTGCTCTTGATCCTGACAGGTGGAATAAAATAAAATGTCCCCATAAAAATCTATTCATAGTACGTGATAGTCTTTGGTTTTCTTTAGTTTCCCCAAAGAAGCAGTAGATCATGCTCTAATTTGTGTCCATAAGTGTATGTTAATATATTATTTAAATGACACTTTAAGGTAATCACAATCGGTCCTTAGAGTTTTCAATACACAGCTCCTTACAAATATCCCTGGCTTGAAGATCGGGGCTTTTCATGACATGGCTAATCATTGCCTGATGTTTGACATAAGGAGCATGTTATTTTTGTTTAGCGGACTCTGCTAAAATCCTAATGACAGGCAGCTTCATGCCCTTCAACTCCCACCTGTGGCAGAGATGAGAGAGCTACATCAACAAGGAAGCTCTAATGGGAAGGGCAAATGAGACAGAATTTCTATCTGCCTGTTTTGTAGAAATGGCTACATTTACAAAAAACATTTTGTCAGAAAACAACTGGTGCTGCTCAATCAATAGCACTAAATGAACTTTTAACTTATTTGTAGCCCACAAATTTGCCACAGTTTCTTAGATAAGAGCCACGACAGTGATACTACTCACAAAGTACTTGCTTAGAGTAAATTCCTTGCTATCACCCTTAAGTCCTTTCTTTCTGTCACATCCCACATTAAATCTTGAGGAAATCCTATTGGTTCAACCTTCAATATATCTTCAGAATCTTACTACTTCCCACCACTTGTATTGCCATCACTATTGTCTGAGCCACTTCACCTCACACCTTAATAACTGTAATCGCCTCTTAATAGTCTCCCTGCTTTATACTTATTACCCTATAGTGATCCTTTAAAAAGATAAGTCAGGTCACATCACACCTCTGCTCAAAATCCTGTGATGGTTCCAAAAGCCTTACAATGGCTTACCAGACCCTACAACCTGGTTTCCCCGTTTCTCTCCTACCACTCACTTCACTCCAGCCAACTCGTCCCTTACTGTTCTTCAAATATTTAGACATTGTCTCTCAACTTGGAACACTCTTGCCCTGAATTCTGGAGGAATGCTTCAAATCTTGCCTCTCAATAAGGCTTGTCTCACCAACAAAGATAAATAGAATCTGTGTTCCATACATTCTCACACACAGGTTAAGAGATCCTGCTCTCTCTTTTTTATTCTAAAGCATTTATCTTCTAACATACTGTATAGTTTACTTATTAATTATGCTAATGGTCTTGTCTAACGCTCCTCTCTAAAATGTAAGCTCTATGAGAGCATGAATCTTTTTTTCAGCGATGTACTCTAAGCACTTAAATTAAGATTGCTAAATAAAATAGAAATACTCAGTACAATTTGATTTTTGGATAAACAATGAACAATTTGTTTCAGTATAAGTATGTCCTATGCCATAATTGGTTTATTTGTTGTTTATTTGAAATTCAAATTTACCTGGGCATGCTGTATTTTTATTTACTAAATCTGGCAATCCTAACTTAGAACAGTGCCTAGCATCACCATCACAGGAAACATTACATATGGCCTATTCTTTAATTAAAATTAATTTGGTTTTGCAATTTTAGTGGTATTTTGAGCTAACTGGAGATACCCTGGACTGTCACAAGAAAGGTTTTATATTATCTTTATAAATACTTTTAGGAAAAACATCAAAAATAAAAATACTTGAATGAAACAAATTAAGTACACCATCCATAATTCAATACAGCAGAGATACAGTAAACCAGTTTTAAACATTAGGCTTTATGATACTGTGGAAAAAGGGTGGGGGGAGTCCCAAAACCAAAAGCTGAAAAGTATGTTGGAAAAGTCATAGTAAATAGAAAGCTAGAGCTTGCGGTCAAGTCTGTGGTTGAAGAAGTACTGTATGGAGAATGGGAACAAGACACAGATTACTCACATATCTGATCTTTAGTTGTCCTTTCCAAATAACTCTTGACACTACTTATGTGACCTTGGGATGGTCAGGTATGACTCAAAGTCAGATATCTCTCTTTTATGATATAATTTGTAAGATCCATTTTATCTCTAAAAATTTATGATTCTGTATAAATATATGACCACAAAGTAAAGAGACTATTTTTACAAATATACTGGAAATTATGTATGTTACTAAATACTATTAGAGAACTCACATAATAAGCTATTCACTTATCTCAGTGATGCTACCAATGCTCAAAACATTTTTGACATTTCTGTTTTAGATTTTCCTTATAACAAGATAATATTTAAGAAATATTAACAAATATTTGTTGTTGTTGCTTTTTAACCCAGCCAGTAAGAGGCAGAGCTAGGACTTGAACCCAGGCAGTTTGGTAGCACCACCTATGTTATATTTTAATGAAAGTTCATTTATTTTACAGCAGAGTTTGTGGACCAGGATTGATCTACTACTATAGGCTTAAAAGTCAGGTTAT
>NW_011888861.1:3143918-3154665 GCF_000151845.1 Pteropus vampyrus | reverse complement strand
GGTATTTTGAGCTAACTGGAGATACCCTGGACTGTCACAAGAAAGGTTTTATATTATCTTTATAAATACTTTTAGGAAAAACATCAAAAATAAAAATACTTGAATGAAACAAATTAAGTACACCATCCATAATTCAATACAGCAGAGATACAGTAAACCAGTTTTAAACATTAGGCTTTATGATACTGTGGAAAAAGGGTGGGGGGAGTCCCAAAACCAAAAGCTGAAAAGTATGTTGGAGAAGTCATAGTAAATAGAAAGCTAGAGCTTGCGGTCAAGTCTGTGGTTGAAGAAGTACTGTATGGAGAATGGGAACAAGACACAGATTACTCACATATCTGATCTTTAGTTGTCCTTTCCAAATAACTCTTGACACTACTTATGTGACCTTGGGATGGTCAGGTATGACTCAAAGTCAGATATCTCTCTTTTATGATATAATTTGTAAGATCCATTTTATCTCTAAAAATTTATGATTCTGTATAAATATATGACCACAAAGTAAAGAGACTATTTTTACAAATATACTGGAAATTATGTATGTTACTAAATACTATTAGAGAACTCACATAATAAGCTATTCACTTATCTCAGTGATACTACCAATGCTCAAAACATTTTTGACATTTCTGTTTTAGATTTTCCTTATAACAAGATAATATTTAAGAAATATTAACAAATATTTGTTGTTGTTGCTTTTTAACCCAGCCAGTAAGAGGCAGAGCTAGGACTTGAACCCAGGCAGTTTGGTAGCACCACCTATGTTATATTTTAATGAAAGTTCATTTATTTTACAGCAGAGTTTGTGGACCAGGATTGATCTACTACTATAGGCTTAAAAGTCAGGTTATAAACTACATAGAAAAATAGCCATTAAACTTCATTTTAAACATAAAATAGTATCACTTAATTTGATATTTTAATCTCTCATTTTATTAATTAAACTTGGCTATGAGTACATTTTAACTTGGTTGTAGAAAAACCAGTCTACCCTCAGTGAAATGCTCGACAGCATTGATGAAAATCTAAAGAATGTCCAACTGGCTCCTAGGCAACTGAAAAAAAAAAGTACACGAAATGTTGTTAGTAATGGCAGCATCACTCAAATAGGCATATAGTTTACTATCAAAATGATGCTATGATGGTTAATTTTGTACATCAACTTGACTGGGCCATGAGGTGCCCAGAGTAAATATTATTTCTGGGTGTGTCTGTGAGAGTGTCTCCAAATGAGCTTAACCTTCGAATCAGAGGATTCAGTAAAATAGATCACCCTTCCTAATGTGGGTGAGCATCATTCATTGCATTGAAGGCCTGAATAGAACAAAAAGTAGAGAAAGGAAGAGTTCATTCTCTTCTTGCTGGCCCTCTTGAGCGGGACATTGGTCTTCTGCCCTTGTACTAGAATTTATACCCTTCACTCCCCTGGTTCCCTGGTCTTCAAAATCAGATGGAATTATACCACCAGATCTCCTGGGTCTCCAAACAGAGCCCATGCTCATAAGGGTATCACTGTCTCAATATATTATTTTTTAATAATGGATTTATTAAGGTATAATTTACAATCATACAATTCACCCCTTTAAAGTGTACAGTTGAATTGTTTTTAGTATATTCACAGAGTTGTACAACCATCACCATTAACATATTTTGGAATATTTTCTTTACACAAAAGCAAACCCCAAAACCATTAGCAGTCACAACCCATATCCCTCCTGCTAGCAACCTCTAATTCTGCTTTCTGTTTCTACGGATTCATTTATGCTGGCTATTTCATATAAAGGGAATCATACAATATGTGAACTTTTACATCTGGCTTCTTTCACTTAAATCCTCAAGATTTATCTATATTGTAGCCTGTATCAGTACTTCGTTCCAGTTTATTACCAAATAATTTCCATAATATAGATATACAACATTTCTTTAACCATTATTTAGTTGATAGACATGTGGATCAATTCTATTTTTTGGCTATCATGAATTATGCTGCTAAGAACATTCACATATAGGTTTTTTTCTTAGAACTCATATTTTCAATTATCTTGGAATTGCTGTCATATGGTAACTCTATGTTTAACTTTTGAAGAACTACCAAACATTTCTAAAGTGGCTGCTTTATTTTGCATTACCACCAGCAATGTAAAAGGGTTTAAGTTTTTCCACATCCCTGTCTGAACTTGTTATTGTCCATCTTTTTTATTTTAGCCATCCTAAGGAGAGTGAAGTGGTATCTCATTGTAGTTTTGATTTGCATCTCCTAATAACTTATGTTGAGCATCTTCTCATGTGCTTGTTGACCATTTGTATATTTTTTATTTTTCAAAAAATGTCTAAGTCCTTTGCCCATTTTAAAAGTTGTGTTTCTTGTCTTTTTGTTGTTGAGTTTTAAGAATTCTTTATATATTCTAGATACAAATTTTTTATAACTATGTGATTTGTAAATATTTTCCCCATTCTGAGTTGTCTTTTTGATCTCTTGATTATATTCTTTGAAGCACCAAACTTTTTTAATTTTGATGATGTCCAATTTATCTGTATTTTCTTTTGGTATTTGTATATTTGGTGTCATATGTAAGAAACTATTGCCTAATGCAAGATCATGAAGATTTACTCCTATGTTCTTTTCTAAGAGTTTTATGCTTTTACCTCTTATATTTAGGGTTCTGACTCATTTTAAGTTAATTTTTGTATATAGAGTAAGAAATCCAACTTTTTTTTTTTTTTTTGCATGTTGCTATTCAGTTGTCTCAAAACTACTCTTTTCTCATTTAATTTCCTTGGCACATTGTCAAAAATCACTTGACTATAAATGTGTGGGCTTATTTTTTAACTTTGAATTCTATTGATCTATATTTGAATATACTGATCTATATGTCTAACTTTATGTCTAACCAGTACCATGCTGTCTTGATTATTATAGTTTTGTAGTAAGTTTTGAAATAAGAAAGTATGAGACCTCCTACTTTATTATCTTTTTCAAGATTATTTTGGTTATTCTGGGTCTTTTGCAATTCCATATTAATTTTAGGATCAGCTTGCCAATTTCTGCAAAAAAAAAAAAAATGTAGGTGGGAATTTGAAAGAGATTGCACAGAGTCTGTAGGTCTGTTTGGAAAATATTGCTGTCATAATATTGTCTTCCAATTTATGAACATAGTGTGTCTTACCATGTATATATATCTCCCTTAATTTTTCAATGATGTTTTGTAGTTTTCAATGTACAACTCTTGCATTAGTTTTGTTATATTTATTCATAAGTGTTTTATTTTTGATACTATTATAAATGAAATTATTTCCTTAATTTTATTTTTGGACTGCTCATTGAAAGTGTATAGAAACATAGTCGATTTTATATTGTGTTTCTACTATATTACAATTGACTTTGGCTTTTGACAGTTGACTATGAAATGTGTATAGGTGTGAATCTCATTGAGTTTTCTTACTTGAAGTTTATCTAGCTTCTTGAATGTGTAGCTTAATATTTTTTTCATCAAATTTGGGAAGTTTTGAGCCAAATTTTACAAAATATTTTTCCTATTCTTTTCTCTCTTCCCTCTGGGAGTCCCAACATGCATGTATTTTTACACTTGTGGTGTCTACAGGTCTCTGAGTCTCTGTTCATTTTTCTTATTTCACTATTCCTTCTGTTTCTCAGACTGAATAATCTTGATTCCAATCTCAAGTTCAGTGGTTTCTTTCTTCTACCAGCTCAAATCTGAGCCCCTTGGTAATTTTTCATTTGTTATTGTAATTTTCAACTCCACAATTTCTACTTGATGCTTTTCTATGATTTCTATTATTTTATTAATAAGTTTTATTTGGTGAGATATCATTGTTATACTTTTTAAAATATTGCTTCTTTTAGAACTTTGAAAATATATGTAATAGTTAATATATATGATAATATAAGTCCTTTGAAAATATTTATAATAGTTAATAAGATTTTAAGTATTTGTCTAGTAAGTTCAACTTAAGGGCTTTCTCAGGAACGGTTTCTTTTGACTGCTTCCCCCCACCCCTCCCCGCCCCGTTCACGGGCTTCCTTGTTTCTTTATACGTTCATAATTTTTTTTTCAGAAATTTGTTAAAACTGGAGTTTTAAAATAACATGATATGCCAACTCTGGAATTCATATTTCCCCTCTCCCCAGTGTTGTTGTTGTTGCTGTTGCTGCTGGTGTTTGTTTAGTGACTTGCTAAACTAAATTCTGTAAAGTGCATGTCCTTTGTTGTATGTAACCACTGAAGTCTCTGTCTGGTTAGCTTTTTTGCCATCCAACAGTTGGACATAAATTTCCCCTAATGCCTTGGATGAATAAGTCTTCCAGCCTTTCCCAAGAAACTTTGTGTCCATGTTGGAATACATTCAATTCTCCAGCAGTTTAAAACTTTGTTTAGCCTTTACTTCCTGCTTTCACAAAACCTCAAGGTCAGCTGAAGGTGAGAGATTAAGGTCTTCAGGTCCTTCCTGGGAAGGGTATAGTCTTGCATGTCCATCTGATCTCCTAGATTCTCAAAAATATGGCAGTTTTTCAAAGTTCCTTATGGACAGCTCATTCCCAGGCTTTTTTTTTTTTTTTCTTAGTCATCACAGGTTATCATGACCTCAGGCAGCTACAATGTTAAACAATTACCATTGAAAGTTTTTGACAGGTGCCCCAAGAAATAGGCTATTTGCACTGAGTTCTGCGTGAGTGTGATTTTCAGGGCACTGTTAGACAGGTCAAATAAGAATAATTCTCTGGATATAGTGGTTTTTGGAGATTCTCCAACCTCATTCTGCCTCTCCCCTCAGTGGCTGCTAGGCTGCTGTCTTCCACACCTACTGTGATTGCAAAGCTTTTGGTTTTCAAGACTACTACGAAATTGGGGAGAAGATGGAAATCACGTAAGGTAAAATGCCACAAAACTCACAGCTCTTAACAAGATTCAAATGTTTTTCTTCAATAACCACTGCTCAGTTTTTTGCAAGTCTGATTAATTTCCAGAATTCTGAAAACACTGATTTTTACTTTTTTTTTTTTTGCCAATTTTCTCATCAAACTTATGTGAGAACAAATTTTCAAAGGTCCTTACTCTGCCATTCCTGAAATACTTCTCTTCTAGTATGTTCTTAAGCTAGGCATTTAGACCCCTTGACTCCTCTTGACCAAGAAAAATAAAAATAGATCACATTTTAGAAGTTCTGTCCACTCCTTTTAATACATAGCACATTTTATAGAGTTTTACACTTACAGGCAACTTCTCCGAATAGAATCCTTTTATGTGGGACCTATCCTTTGGTTTTTACATGTGCAAATAAATAATGGTGAGCAGCTCATTGATTTCCAAGTAGGAAAAAAACAGTCCTTTCTACTTTTTAGCTGCTATTTATAGCTAAATAAAATTTTATTTTTTCTGAAATCTTCATATTCTACCCCCTTCCTTTTGGTTGTGCAATTTAACAAGGTTTTAATGAGCTAAGGTATAAAATAGTATAGGTATAGCCACCTAATTAATATTAAGAAAAGTGGCAAAAAAAAAAAAAATCAGAATACTGATCCAGGTCATACACACCAATCACTTTCCTTAAACCAATAAGAAATAAATAGACTAATCTATCTACTTAACTCATCCTGCCTATGGATCAATATGATCTGAGAATAATTCTGAAAATCCTAACTAATGCATTTGGGCACTTAGAGGGATTTTAATGATATAAATATCCAGGATGGTTCCAGAAAAATAATTAGGTGGATTTGAGTTTTCTAACATTTAAAAAAAAATCTCCAAATCTGCAATATTTTAGTAGTCATAAATATTTTATTCTTTCCAAACTTACTGATATGGCTGAGATGATGACATCGCAATATCAACAGGAAAAAAAAAATACACACATACACAGAAACATTTTCAAGAAAAAGTAAATATTTAATGCCCATATATGTATATAATATTTGGACCTAGGCTAGTTTATTTTGGTACCTAGTACTATTATATTTCTTGCAAAATCCAAGGCATCCAAAGAAAGTGTTTATTTGCTTTTTTTATGTGAAATATTTGTTGGTCTTTTTTTTCCTAAATAAAAAAAAATGATGATGATTTTTTTCCCCCGTAAGTGTGTGCAAAGCAAAGAAAAAGAAAGTTAAAATTGGAAGAAAGATATTATTGGCAAAAATAATCTGTGTTTAAAGCTATGAGGAAAAAATCTAAACATCTTCCAAAGTTTAGAAAAATAACCAATTGTACAGTTAGTTACTTAAGTTAAATAACTTTTATAACACTGAATTAATCTCTTCAATTGTTATTTTAAATTAGAAGAAAACTGCTTTAATTATGAAATCTCGTATTGAGATAGATTCTCAGTGCAAGCTGAAAATGACGCTGTTCCATATGCAAATGGGAGCCAAGTACTTTCATAAAGTATACTATAAATACGAAAAGAAGAGATAAATCAAAATAAATTGTAATCATAAAATGTTAGGGTTGTTTCACTATGTTTTTGTGGGTATAATTAGATAAATTACTTGGCTTTGTAAACAGTAAGAAATAGATATTTTAATGATAATTATATATTTATACATGTATATTAATCTTTATAACATTATTTTCACTGTTCATATGATTTGAAACAAGTACAGAAAGGTTTCCTGATTTGCACAAAGGTCCCCTCAGAATCACTGCAAGAATCTGACAGAAACCTTGACTGTGCTTGACCCTACAGTGTGCATTTTAGCTAATTTATTGACACTTGTCTTTTTGGCAGAGTCCGATGAATTATTTTCTAATTGTAATACTTTTAAGTATGTAGATAGTCTGCTCGTTTTCCTTAGTTGACACTCCTGCACTCCATCAACTGGTCACTATGCTGCCTCTTCTATTCTCCCTTCTACATTCCAAATTCTGGAGTCGCTTCTCACGACAAGGACATATACCTGCTACTATGCAAGAATATTTCTGGGTGAGGAAAGATCAATATTCAGATGTCAGAGAAAATATCTGGAATGACATTTTCAGGCCCAGAAAGTTTCACCTAGAGAGAGAAAGCCAAGCCAGTATAAAGCACTATGATTCTCTGACAAAACCACACATCTAGAAATGGATATATCACCATTTTCATGACCCTTCTCAGTCTAAGGTAGACAGAACAAGGGGATGTGCATAGTTTTGCCAAACATTTCTGGTTCCTCTCTCCCCTGTTCTTGTAAAAAACTCACATACGTACACCTCGGCAACGGTTTCAAGTGCTAATATCAGTAAGCATAATATTTCTATTCTTAGAGGCCAGGAACTACATTTGCAGAGAACAAACTCACATATCTATGAAGACAGGAGAAAGAATTCTGAGGCAGTGAAGATTTACACGTTGAGCTTCTAAATCTCTTAGAAGACATATTTGCACTGTAATTTTGTCTCTTTATGTTCATTTTAGTTCATTTACACTGTTCCTAAGCATTGTGATTAATACAAATATGCTCTAAGCTAAACTTTGAGATATTTTATACAACTTGCCCAGAAATTGATGGATAAGAGAATTCATCTAACTTTGATAAACTCGTGATTTTTTTTATTTCTTCTGTATTTTAAAATCTAGCCATTAAAATGAATAGTTTCTTTAGTTAGTGTGAAGAAGATATTTATTTATTCTGATGGATTTTTCTGTAGGAATATGTACTTTAGAAACAGACAAATAAAAATCTGCATTTTGGGGTAAAAGTTTGCTGGAAATCCAATATAGAACACTAACTGCTACTTAACAAGCCACAAGACATTTTTTGATGAATTTAAAAATGAAGAAATACATTAATATTTTTAGTATAAAGTATTTTTTACCAAAAAATATCCATATTTATAATCGATTTAAGGAATTCTGTTTCAGGCCATGAGAAAGTAGCTGGTATCAGCCTCATATCATTAAATAATAACTATAAAGGCTGAACGCAATATATAAACCAACTATTGGGAGGCACTGGACAACAAACAATTCAGGGACATAATTCTCAAGAGAATGGAAATACATGAGTTGAGTCTCACATTTGCTCTAGATTTTCCCCTAAAGTTATTTTCCAATTTTTGGCACGAAAAAAGTAAGGCCAAAGCACAAAGTGTCAGTTTCATTGGGCAAAAGAAATGGAGATCAGAGCTCGGATTGGCTAAGAATGCTGGGATTTGGGAGTTAGGTATCAAGTAACGGAGAACTAAAGATAAGGAGCCAAAAAAAATCTAAATAAAAATTCTTGGATTTTAACCTAAGTGGAATATATTTAAAAAGAAAGGAAGCCTCTATTAAATAAAAAAGAATAAAAAGATAGAAGAGATCATGAAATAGAAGAAATGTTTAAGGAAATAATACTGAAATTATTTTCCAACTGTAATGAAAAACATAAATTCCAGAAGTTCAACAAAACCCAAACAGGAGAAATGCAAAGAAAACCATAACTAGGCATTTTATGGTCGAACTACTGAAAAACAAAAATAAAATCTTAAAAGCAGGTTTTAAAATAGATTACTTCCAAAGAAAAAAACAATAAAAATGATAGCTGACTTCCCAACATAAACTATTGAAGCCAGAAAACATCATTAAAGCACCAAAAGAAAAAAATAACTGTCAATCTTGAATTCCAGGTTGTACCAGGGAAAATATCCCTAATAAATGAAAACATATACAGACTTTTAAGAAAACAAAGTTTAGAGTAAACACATCATGGGCAGACCAGTCTTACAAGAAATATTTAAGGAAGTTCTTTAAAATAAGCAAAACCAATTACTGCAAATCAGAGCACATAAGTGCAAGAAGCAATAAGAAAACACCAAGAAAGGGTAAATATGAGGGTAAACATAAAAGAACAATGACCACTTAAAATAATATCAACAAAGTTTTTGTGGTTTAAAACATATGTTGAGGTAAAATATCTTTTTTAAAAAATAGCAAAACATGTAGGGGGTAAATGAAGTTAAAGAGAGAACCCCTTGCCAGGAGACACAGCAAGAGTCGCATAGAACTATGAGGTACAATTGCCACCTGAGCACTTCAGGTTCCGTATGTCCAGAGACCAGCAGACAAGAAGAGGAGTCACTATCCTGACAGGGATCATTGACCACAATTGTTAGGACAAAATAGGGGCAGGAATAAGTTTGGCACTCACCTGGATTCTTCTTGGTACACTTCCATACCCTCTTTTGACAGTAAATGGACAAGTGCAGCAGCCATATCATGAGAGGGCATGGTGACCATGGGCTCTGCCCCTCCAGGATGATGGTCTTGATCACTCCTTGTGATAGTTAATTTTATGTATCAACATGGCTAAACTATGGTCCCCAGTTTTTCACCAAAACACTACTATAAGGTTGCAGTGAAGGCATTTTGTGGAATGATTAAGTTTTACAATCAGTTTTACTTTAAGTAAGGGAGATTATTCTCGATAATGTGGGTGGATCTCATCCAATCGTTTGAAAGGCTTGAGAGCAAAATTTGAGGTTTCCTGGAGAACAAGGAATTCTGCCTCAAGACTGTAACATAGAAGTCCTGCCTGGGTTTCCAGCCTTCCAACTGCATAGCCAGTTCCTTAAAAATCTATTGTCTACCTATCTATCTATCTATCTATCTATCTATCTATCTATCTATCTATCTATTTATCATCTATCTATGTGATTTTTATATATTCTGTTGGTTGTTTCTCTGGGTAATTCTAGGCAAACCACCAAGACTAAGCAGTATGCTAGCTGAAGATGAGTAGAATCTAGAATAGTGAAGAAGGCGACAATGAGTTATCAGTTGCACCTCGAAAACCTCCTGGAGCCATGGAGGCTGTGGTTCATCCCACTAATCTTTCACTTCCAAGTTCTTTCAAGAAAAGGAGGACCAGAATCCTGGAGGAGCTGCTCCTATAACTTATATGAAGAAGTAAATACAAGAGGCGCAAGGGCCAGACTGTGAAGGACACTGTGATGCACTGCCCGTGACCCCTTCAGGCTGAAAGGCTTATTTTCCCAGGTGCTGGAAGTGTTGCCTGCAGAAAGCCTCCAGCTGTCAGCCCCAAATGAGAAATACATTGGCTGAAGAAGGCTCCATCGCCCAAGGTCATGACTCCTTCCCGGGGTGGCCCACATCCTATGACCAATCACTGAGAAGGTGTAAAGGCACAGCTCCCTCAGCTCTGAAGTGTCGTCTCAACTTCAGAACTCCCCTTAGGGTTGGCTGAAAACTGTTGAGACTGCAGTGTAGCTCAACTTCTCTATTGCTTCCTTCAGTAACTAAGAAAGAGGTGTTAATATCTCCAACTATAGAATTGTGAATGGAGTAAAAGAAGCCAGACATAAAAGAGTAAATAAAAACTCTTTTATTTCATTTATATGAAAATAAAAACAGGCAAAACTAATCCATGATGATAAAAGTTAGAACGGTAGTTATGATTGTATTTGGGGGGCGGGTATTGACTGGGAAAGGGCACAGGGGAATCTTTTGAATTGATTGGAATGTTCTATGTCTTGATCTGGGTAGAGGTTACATGCGTGTGTACATGAGTACATGTAGATCTGTGCAACTAAGTATATCTAAGTTATATCTAAATTTAACAAAAAAATTTTAAGTACAATAGAATTAATTCGAATCCCGGTTGAGTCTTTTGCTAGATGTATGACCTTTAAAAGCCATTTCTCTCTAGGCCTCAGTTTCCTCAACTCCAAAATGAGGATTAGACTGGATAATCTGAGTTACATGGCATGGGTCATTCGAACAGCTCTTTAAAATGTTCTTAAAAATTGAAGAA
>NW_011888861.1:3137436-3143868 GCF_000151845.1 Pteropus vampyrus | reverse complement strand
ACTGTTGAGACTGCAGTGTAGCTCAACTTCTCTATTGCTTCCTTCAGTAACTAAGAAAGAGGTGTTAATATCTCCAACTATAGAATTGTGAATGGAGTAAAAGAAGCCAGACATAAAAGAGTAAATAAAAACTCTTTTATTTCATTTATATGAAAATAAGAACAGGCAAAACTAATCCATGATGATAAAAGTTAGAACGGTAGTTATGATTGTATTTGGGGGGCGGGTATTGACTGGGAAAGGGCACAGGGGAATCTTTTGAATTGATTGGAATGTTCTATGTCTTGATCTGGGTAGAGGTTACATGCGTGTGTACATGAGTACATGTAGATCTGTGCAACTAAGTATATCTAAGTTATATCTAAATTTAACAAAAAAAATTTTAAGTACAATAGAATTAATTCGAATCCCGGTTGAGTCTTTTGCTAGATGTATGACCTTTAAAAGCCATTTCTCTCTAGGCCTCAGTTTCCTCAACTCCAAAATGAGGATTAGACTGGATAATCTGAGTTACATGGCATGGGTCATTCGAACAGCTCTTTAAAATGTTCTTAAAAATTGAAGAAAAAAGGACAAAACTCCCATTTTTTTTAAAAAAAAGGATGGTTCTCAAAAGGAAAAGGAATAGTCCGTAGACATACGAGAAAAGATATTAAGCAAGAGAGCATTTTTACCCTAGAAAATACATATATCTAAAAAATTAAATGCTAATGTTCAATGTCAGTTTTTTTTTACCGTTTCCAAAGCATTCACTCTCCTATTTCATTTTGCCAAAAGAACTCAGGATCTCCTGACCACAGGGTTCAGGACAATTCCCGCAATCCCAGGGATGGGCCATCATGAGTCTGAGCAAATCAGTATCTCATCCCTATGCCTTGGGGATTTGTCCCACGATGGAAAAACAGAATGGAATGAAGGCTTATGCAAATCTGCAAATCGCATTCTTTGGCCTCCAAGATTGGTTCATAGATGTGCTTGCATCCTAAGTTGATGCAATCAAAAGGAAGACCACGCTTCTGTTTGATAACTGGGCAAAAAGATCACCTGTTTTCCCCTGTATGTGAACAAGGAGTCTCATGGCTCTAGGAGCTGCCAGCGGCCATCTTGCTTCCTTGAGGGAGTCATGAAAGAACAAAGGCAATAAGCAGAGGAGGACAAAGGCAGAAGGACCTCAATAAAAGGGGTCAGAGTCTTGGTGACAACATTACCCTCAGGGTCAAATCACACTTGAAACCTGCCTTGCCTCTGGACTTTTCAATTATAGAGGACTAAAAATTCCTTTTTTATTACTTAAGTCAGTGTGAGTTAGCATTTTTATTACTTGCAAACAAAATTATTCTATCTTAGACACCAGTGTCAAGGAAGATTCTAAAAAAATGACATCGACATGCCACTGGTAGAAATACAATCTGATTCTACCTTTTGAAGGGCAATTTGGCAATATGTATCAAAAGATCTAAACATGGGCATACTTTTCAACATAATATATAAATTTGTAAGAATTTATTCATTCATTCAACAAATATTTAAGCACTTCTAATGTGCCAAAAACTATTCTAGGAGCCAGAGGTTTAACAGTGGACAAAACAAAATCCCTTATAGAATCAGCCTCAGGAAATAATCAAGGATATGTAGAAAGATTTATCTACAAGGATGTTAATTTCAGAGCTCTTTATAATAGTGAACAATTAGAAATAATATAAATGACCAACAAAAGACGATTGTTTAAATAAATTTGAGAGCACTGGAATGATAAAATGCTACTTAAGCATTTAAAATAAATTATAGAAACTAATGATAGGGAAACATATTTCACTATATATATATATATATATATATAGTGAAAATATATATATATATATAGTGAAAAAAGCTATAGTAAGACAGAATGTAGAGGGTAACTGATGTTTATGTACTTACGTGTGTATAAGAAATTCCTGTTATTAGACATTCTAAAATGTTACATTACTCTGGGTAGAACTGTGGGTGATTTTGGTTTTCTTCTTTGTACATCTTTATGCTTATTCATAATTTTCTGTCATGAAAATGCCTTTCCATTGCTAGCAGAGAAATTATCAGTATTACAGAATGATCTCAAGTAGTCTAAATTTAAAAGTAAATAAATAACCCTTGAGTTTTAACATGAGGGTGTCCCAAAAATCCAAGATGACCCTCTAAACACATCTGTAACTAAAGAGTCATACTAGCACCTGCCAATCTGGTGCATGTTGGCTCAGGGAAGACTGTCACAGATTTTAATAACCATATTCGTACTTTTTAATGGAGCAAAGCAAACAGGTCTTGAAGCTGGTTAATGATTGCCTGAGCTGGGCCCTACATCTCCTGTCTTAGGATCCAAGGCTATTTCCACCACAGTGTCCTCTGCCTAGCACACAAGCAACACCATTAGAATGAATCTGTCATCAAAAGTCATTCAGTACATTTGGAAAGTATCATCACCTCCCTAAAAATAACCTGGCAGCTCCAAGGCTCACTGTTTAAAGACTTAAAACCTAAGTACTCCCTGAATTTAAAAAGTGAAGAAACACACAGTGAGTTTAAAATGTTTGCATTCTCTTCTCTGCTTTTCAGATTTATAGAATAGAATTTAGAATGTGCATACACTTAAAGCCTCTTCTTCACAGGCAGAGTGAAACTGTTGGTAAGGCGAAGTTGGCAGCGAACATTTTTGCCTCCCCCTTACTTTCATTTTTCCCCTTCCCTCATCCTCCATGTAACCTTATTCTGCTTTCTATTTTCTGGATGTCTCATGTAAAAGAGGCATTATGACTTTAATGATTGAACAACAGTTACAAATTTCCATTTCACTTTACTTAGCAGCTTAGCTGTGGTTTAATGCAGTATGAATAGAATTTTCCCAGAGGTGGATTTGAGCTGAACTGATGAGTTTTCTGACTGCCAATTCTTCTGCACACCAAAATAGCAGCATAACCTATTACACACATTTGTTATCTGTTACTAAGAGAAAATTATCAACCCACCCAGAGAAACAGAAATACAGCTGATCATGTGACTTCTCAAAAGAGCAGAAAACCTGTTGGTTTCACATCAGAATGCACACACTCTCACAAGAAGGTAAATGTTTCCAAACAATAAAAACAAAAGACTTCACTGAAGATGCATTTTTGTTTTTCTAAAACAAAACCACAAAAAAAAGTGCCTGGCCTAAATATTCTGCAAGTGGTCAGTTTTAATCCAGGATGCATTTGTTTTCTCATCAAGTTTTCTGGTAGGTATCTTCAGTAAGTATTTCTTCAGTGTACCTATGTATAGAATTCTGTGGAGGACTGAACTGGTCTGCAGGAGATCCAGTGACATCTAAGAGACAACCCTGCCTGCAGGAGAATTATTGTTCAAAGCAATACTGTCTCTGGAGCAGGCACCTTCATGGGCAGGAGTATTGCTTCTCTACCTTCATGAAATATTACTCTCTTTTCTCAAAATTCTTCATAAGTCTTGGGCCTGGAGTTTATTTCCATGATTAATTTAAGAGAAAGGAAGAAAAAAGAGAAAACAGATAAATGAATGTGAAATTTTAAGTTTGGTTCTGGCCTTTAATACATAAAGATTTTGAACAAAGTGGACAATAATTTATTGTAAGTAATAAAATAATATTGATCTTGCCATGAAATAGGAACCAAGGATTCAGGGCCATCCATATGTACTAATTTGGATATGACAAACTTAGAACCTATTTATAACTTTTAAAGTATTTTATGGCTCTTTCTTCCCAAAGAAGCACACATCATATTGCACATGCTCTGTTAATATACAAATGTTCTCTGCCAAAAGCACCTAAGAAAGCAAAAAGATTACCCAAGAATTGTTTTTTTTAACCTGAATTTGTAATGGGTAATTGTACAGAAATATTCGGTACTTAATAACCTTGAAATTTTGTATTCAGAAAGATTTTATGGCTCCAAGGTCTGATGGCTCAGTTTCATAAATCCACCAAGAATGGATCTGGCCATTGTAACTGAACCGACCTTTGTGCAGATGTAAAACAAAACCCAGTGTCAATTGTGCCTAGCCCTAGCCTGTGGGTGGTGTTCTGGATATGAATTATTGCATCTATTTAAATTGATTTGGAAAATAAGGAATCTCCATTCCTCTTAAACTTTGTTCTCAGTGAATCACATAACACCGGATTATTAGTAATGCTTTAATTATTTCTGGAATTTAAAATCAGGAATATTCAGGAATCATTTCATGCAAAATGAACCAAGTTTCAAATAAAGCTATCAAATATTGACTGTTCCATTGAAACAATAAAAGCACAGCAGTCAGAGATTACATGGGGTGCGGGGAGAGCAGCTGCATTATTGTTTCTGGGACTATGGCAGGGAAGCATCTAATTTCCAGAAGCCAAGTTCTCTGACACAGGTATCCCAACCTGGGATCAGAATTTCCTAGTAGATCTCGCCACTCTACCTACTGAACATCCAAGCTGCTGGCTATACTCCCAGACACCCACCTTCTCTGATGTTATCACAGTCCCCTCCAGGTGGGCTCTCCATCCAGGTAGGAAGAGAGGCAAGACGGCCAAAGTCACTCTCCTCTTTAATGCTTCTCTGTAAGTAGCTTTCCCTCTCTCACAAAAGTTTTTGCCTGAGCCTCATTTAAGCACAGTAATTCTTAAGTGATATTGCAAGATGGACATTGAGTATTAAGAAAACATGCCTCCTGTTTCATGTCCTGCCTTCTAATTTTTAAAAATTATCATTCATCATCTAGTACACACAGTCCCTTTTAAACCTGTACTTAAGCAACGAAGTGAGGCTGTTTACAATAATTTCACTTGCTGGCTCTCATATGTCTGTAAAATGTTTTATTTTTCTTCGATTAGATTTTTAGAACATTTTTTCAAAAAACTTTAGATTTCTCATTTCTCTGTATCCCCCCAACTGGGAGTTCGATCTTAAAAGAAACTGATGACTTCAATGGGCCAACCTCATGCAGAAGTTAGCAAGATGAAAAGCAGAATTTAACATTTTGCACAAGAATATTTGCATTCCCATTAGCTTTTGCAAATGCAATATATTTCTTCCTCTTGTGCTGACTGCAAAGGTGCCCTGGAAAGAAAAAACAAAAATATATGCCTCTCTAATAGGTTAACATACCAAACTGCTTTAAAAGGAATACGTGGTGTGGCCCAGGGGCAATTAATGTACAAACTTCAGTGGACACTCTTGGTGGAAATGACTTAAGAGCGTTAAGTAATTTTTTTTTTTTTAAAGTTAATTGTGCTCCATCAGTGGTGGGTGAAACAGTCTGCTCACATTAAATATCGTCACCCACACCTCAAATATGTCAATGATTTTACAGCCTAATCGAATGTACTCTTGATAACAAGAAGTTACAAAAAGCTGATGTAAAAAATAAGTATATGTGGGGTGCACTAAAGTGTGTATTTTCTACAAATGCTTTAAAGATGTGCTAGTAGAAACCAGCGGTTATGTAACAAGTCGATTTAAAAAAAATTACACCTTTTACAATTACATCCTGATAAAACAGTCGAGGTCAAGTCATTAAATATTCTTGCAATTCAAACAGAAGGAAACAGATTCTGTGCTTAGGGAGGGCAGGGGGCGAGGGGGGGGGAGAGAATTTATAAGAAATCTGTACCAACCTTCCCCAACAGTTAGAGAGGAATTAGTTAGGGAGGAAACATAAATTTGGTGACTGTGGAACCAAAGTACTATTTTATGGTCCTCTGAAAGAGAAGGCGGTGTCTGATAAACTGAAGTGTCTATGGTTACTTAGGTTGGCTGGGCCTTGAGCAATTAAAGCTAATGGTTCTACCCAGCACACCCAAGCCTAGACCTTTTTTTTCCTTCTGGCTCTGCCTCGCTGGTGTCCCCAGCACCGGCTTTTGGGGAGGTCAAAGAAGATTGGGGTGGCTCTCCCTCTCACTCTCGACCCCAGATAACCCAACTCGCGTATTCCTGTCCAAGCTCCGTGGCCTTCGGCGCTTGGGAGGGCACTGGCCTCTCAGAGAACTGCCCCAGGCCTCTGGGCCCCAGCTCATCTGTCCAGATCGCAGGCCTTGTCACCGTAGCCGAACGCAAAGAGCTCGCGTTTTCGATTTGGAAAGCAACGCATCTCCTTCCTCGGGCGCAGTCCCCGCGCCCTGGGTTTCGGCTGGGGCCGCGCGGAGTCCCCAGGACTTTGACGGGTTAGAGCGGGCGACGCTGAGAGCAAGGCCGCCTCCGGCTATCCCCAGCCCTACCCCAGGGCCGGCTCCAAAGCCCAAGCCCGGCGACCCAGCGCCGCGCCGAGCCGGGAGAGAAGCAGCTGTTCCCAACAGCTGGGGGGCGGCGGCGCCCGGCGCCCCAGGTGCGGCCGCGGCCAATCGCAGGCGTCCGGCCCGCCCCCTCCCCAGCCCGGCGCCGACCCCCGGCCCGCGGGGGA
>NW_011888861.1:3075498-3136246 GCF_000151845.1 Pteropus vampyrus | reverse complement strand
GGTTGGAGGCCGGTCATTAAACGCGCTGTTGTTGCTTTGTAAAAATGTGTCTTCTGGCGTTCCGGCTGGGATGGGGAGGGGGCACCCAGGAGGTCTAGGGCTCCTCTCCTTATGCTAGCTCCTACCCCCGTTTTTTAATTGCAAAGGTGGGTTGTTGTTGTTTTTTTAAAAAAATATGTTTCTATTTCTCTTTCCCGAACTGAAAGAGAGCATACTCAGCTTCCTGGAGATTTAAGCGTGCAAATTCAGCTGCCCAAGAGCTGGGAGCCCCAGAGTAGGACAATAGCTATTGTCGTTGGGGGAGTGTTTGGGGGTGGTTGGGAACACAGACGAATGTGAGGCTGGACTTTTTTTAAAACAAACAGTGCCTCTCAGACAGGGTAGAGACCTGGGGTGGGGGCGGCATTCTGGGGAGGAGTTCTAAGACAGAATTTAGGCTTCCATATTTTTGCTAGGCCCTACTAGCACCCTTAAGACTTTAGAGTGCGAGTGTGTGGGTGGGGAGGGGGTCCTTCCTTCCTCCTTTCTGTTGTTTTTTTTTTTTTTCCTCTTTGGATGGGGGATCAAGGAATAAGTTGGGGGTGGGGGAACAAAAAACAGAAAGAAAAGAAAGAAAAAGTTTAAGAACTATGTCCTCCCCCTTAGTTTTATCATGAATGACTTTTCCAATGTGATTCTGGTTTCCTTCAAGGGTTGATTTAGAGCTTTGTATGTATATCTGTGTATGTATGTTGCTAAGGTCACCATGGCTGACCGGGCTGCTGCAGAAAGAGCCTGCAAGGATCCCAACCCCATCATTGATGGCAGGAAGGCCAACGTGAATCTGGCATACTTGGGAGCAAAGCCAAGGATCATGCAACCAGGTGAGAAACAGGGGTCCTTCCCTACCCTTCCTTCCCATGAGAGACCAAATGATTCCCTGATTCGGAAGACACTGTTTCCATGAGAACCTGTAGATGTGTTTAGTATAATTTAGTATAATAACCACGGCTGGTTATTCTACCAAGGCATCGAAGATAAATAAATGAGAATTACAAATAGTCCTTTAAGGACTTGAAATGTGCCTGTGTGGGAAAATAGATCTTGGGGGTTGGGACAGTTTCTATATACTCAGACTTAGGCTTTACTCACCCATTTCCTATATGACATACAGTCATAGTCCCCTCTCCATTTTCCAATTTTTAGTCACTTATAGATAACTCATGAGGATTATATGGGCCAAATTTGTCAACTCCATACTTCCTAACTTAGTGTTCTCTCCTTTTACCACCAGTTGCCCTGTGCTGAAAGCAGGCACTCAGGCTTGAACACTGACCCAAGAGAAGCACAGGAGTAGGGGTGGGGGTATCTGGATGGTAAATATTTCACATAAAATCACAGAAATATTAGTACTTGAAGAAAATAGAGCAATTTCACATACTCCAGGACCCTCACATTACAGATGAAGAAACTGACGCTTCGAAATGAGAAGTGGTTTACTCTAAAGTCACATAGCTATCAATCGCCTAAAAGGGAGCATAATTTTGTCTAAGTGAAAACATGACCTTTTGCATTGTTTACAACACTACCCTTTGCAATTAGCGCAAATAATTAAGAGTTGACTGTTGAATAAATGTAATTTTTTCTTGGGTAAGCAAGTTTGATTAAATCATATACTCCTTACTCTTAAGTCTTTCCATCTGAAATTTTGGAAAGAGGTTGACACTTCCATCCAAACAGATTTACTAGGAAAGTAGATTGTCAAGAAAGTGTGCGTGCAAATATCTATGAACATTAAAAAACATGTATTTGTCTGATATACTGTGTGTATACTATCCAGAAAAGGAGAGTTTGTTTTTATGAATTTTTATATTGTAATCTGCAAAATCCATAACCTTTCAAACCATTGTCCAAAGCATTCCAGAATGTTCCAAATTACGAAGACTTTTTATAGTTCGTGATTCAGAATTGCAGGAATATTTGTCACATGTAACTTCATTATCAAGTCCTATTGTTCTTGGTTTCATTCCACGGTAATTTTTTCCTGGTCTAATTTTCTAAGGTCTTATTCTATGTTTGTCAACTAAACTTTGCAGATAATATTTAGTTCCCACTTGTAGTCTATTAAAATTTTTATTTGGATCAGCAATAACATTAATAAAAATGACTTTTTAAAAAATATATCTTCTCTAAAATATCAAAAGAATGGTTATCTTTTCTAAGCGAAAGTTGTGATTGTATTTTATATGTAGGAGTTATAAATGCCTTACCATGCACAAATAGAGAATGTGGTATGTTTTGTTGTTAGGTTTTGCCTTTGGTGTTCAACAACTTCATCCAGCCCTTATACAAAGACCTTTTGGGTAAGTCAACTAATCAGGCCCTCCTAAGTTTCAATATGGCTATCATTTGTTAACTTGCTTCTTTGTTATGTACAGACAAGACCATCATGTCATAGAATGTTCCTGGTTATACATATTTATATATGTTCATGTATTTTTAATGCTGATAATATAAATATTTTTAGATGAGTCAAGTTATCTGACCAAGTATGCAGCCTCCAAAACAGACAAATTTTGAGCTTATGATTAACAAAACAAAACAAAACAAAAATACCAGGTATGACTTGTGTACAAGACAATTGTATCCCAACACCATTACTACTGTTCAACTTGACTCAATTTTATTTATCTCTTTCTAACCTGACAGGGCTCGTATACAGTTAAGCTAACTGATCAGAAGGATACGATGATAAGAGGTGGAATAGTTCTGTTTGGAATTAAACTCTGTAACCAGTAGACTCAGACACACAAGCTCAGATGGTGATTAACGATGCATGGATGTTGGTGTTGTTTTATTTTTCACAATAGTCAATAGACTTCCGTGTGCTTTATTTTATTTATTACAGTAATGAAGTGGTGTTGATAGCTAAACTGTGTGCTTTTTACTTAATTGAAAAGAGCTGTAGTGAAAGTGTTTTCTTTTCCTCGGGGAAGGGGCTCTTTGTGTTTTGGTTTTGGTGGTGGTGGTGAGGAGTGTTGACTTTTGACTTTGCCATGGGAAGCAAAGGGCCTCTCTTTTTTTCTTGCTTTTAAGCTGTAGCCTGTGACTTCCATTTAACCATATTTTTGTAGTGAGTGCTAAATTGTGTGATTTCCCTCTGTAAGAATACAGATACATCGCTTGCATGTCCTAAGTTTCTGTTTCACTGGGGAGTTTTCTGGGAATGGGGTTTTTTCTTTTGCAATGTGTGTCTACTTTTAGGCCTTCTAATTTAAAGGCTCAACAACTCTCATCAGATTTCATTAACACTAGCCAATCTTTGGAGTAGAGTAGCACTAACTTACACTCTTCAAACCTAACTCAGGTGAACAGCCTGCTCATATTTGTGTTACCTCTGGGTTCTGTGATTACCCGCTTCCCTTATTTGAGCTCCTTTATTTTCTTTCCATTCAGACATGGTATGGGTGGGAGATCTCCCACCGCTTAAATTTATTCTGAACACTTAGAGTCTGTTTTGGCTGTATTTTACATGATCAACGTTGCTGTAACTCTAATGCCAGAGATTTAAACATCCTTTTCAAATATTCTAACTGTTCATAAATGTTTTATCCTCAGCAATAATTTCTTCTTTAGCTTAGCTCCTAAACATCTATATGTGTAACCTAGAAGGTTGGATTCTATCTATATAGACAGATATCTACCTTACGTGTCTCTAAGATTAGACGCAGAAAGAGTAATAATATTTTGACTTGGAAGAGTCAAATTATATCTTCCGTGAATACCTGCATATAATCCTCCCTTTAACATACCAATATCTCACTCTTACTGCCAACTCTTATTTTTTTAAACTGCAAAAGAGTCTTCTGTCTAATATGATTAAAAGGACCTTCATATATTCATAGCTATTTATCAGTGCCCCATCCAAACCATCCTGGATACCGACAGTAATTAGTAAGTTAATGAGTCCAATTATTTCTTGGATCCACCCCGCCCCCCGCCTCATTGGTCTATAATATGTTTAAGGAGGGATTGGGGAAGATAACATATATCTTAAGAAGCGATGGTGAATTTAGTCATGATCTCACACTAATAATCCTTAAACAGTTATACAACTAAATCAATCAACAGGTATTAGCATGTGTTAATTTTTCTCTGTGCCGGGGGTGATACAAAATGAGGACATTGCGCTTTAGTTTGAGAAGCAAAACTAACACAAACCAGTTGGGAATTTTATTGCTAAATTATTTGGTATTGTTTTCAGTACAGTAGGAACTCAGAATAGCAACAATATAGGTGAGTTGGAGGAGTTGAACTAGGCTGTGTGGGGACTTGAACTAGACTTGAACCAATTGCTAGCTCTTGGACAGGTAACAGGAAGAATGGACATGTCTGAAGGGTGTGGGATGAAGTGAGCATAAGCAAAGGCACAGAGGCAGTGCATGAATAATGTTTATGGAGGGTCTTGAGAGCTAGATATAGAGATCTGGACTGGTTGTCGTAGTTCTTGTAGCATGAGGAAAATAAGAACGACCAGAGTAAACTGTGTCATACAGAAATTTTAAATCAAACACGTTTTGATAGTAACCTTTTCTTTTTCATCCCTTTTAATATTAGCTGTCTTTATAAAGGATGGTGATTATTACTGTTTGCATAAATTGTTTGAACTTGAGATTCTTATTAAAAATAGATAGCATTCCAGATGGACCAAGCAAGCCTTCTCTTTCTTTTTTTAAGTGTTTCTCAACACTGCTCTAATTCCCAGAGTCTGTACCTAACAAATCACACCTGGTCATCCTAAATTCTATTTGAATGACACATGTTCTTATTTTAGGCCTGGAAAGAAGTTTGAGAATTTTTAATTTTACTTGACTTGGTTGAAATTCTAGTAACTAAACTATTTTTTTTTAAAAAAATGTGGTCCTTAAATGGCCCCCAAATTAAAGAGAAAACTTTGGCCTGAAGGAATTTCTAATGTAACACAGTGAGAAGATGTATAGAAACTTATGGATTTGCTGAACAATATCTTATAAATATTTTATGTATGAAAGAGGCAATTTTTATTGAAACCTTGGAGAAAAGAGTGTGGATCTTGGAGAAGAGAGTGTGAAGAGAAAATTCTAGGCTAGTTTAGATCAGGTTGAAAAGACAAACATTTACTCAGTACAGCTTTAAGTGCTAAGTTTCATGTTAGTTGTGTTAACGCTGTACAAGGTATTACAATGTCCACTAACTTCCCACAGGGCTCGTAAGTGATAGAGTCTGGTTCTAGGTTCGTAATCATGGTTTTCCTGACCTCGAAAGCTATGTTCTTGCCTCTCTGTCAAGCTGTAATCTACTAAGAAAACTGACAAGCACCCATAAGGGCTGTTCCTTCGTCTTCAGATAAAGAAGAGAGACATCAGGATGGTGGGATCCAGGAAGTCTTCACGAAGGAGGTGGGAGCTGACCTAGATTGTAAAGGATGGTGGAGGATGAGGAACTCTTGTATTGAGTACTTACTTATCCATCATTGTAGGCTCTTCACATAATTTTATTTAATGCACAGCAATTCAGGGGTGGAAATATTAGGTTCATTTCACATATGAGAAATATGTGAGACTAAAAGGCGAAGCACATTTCTGAAGGCTCTACATGTAGTAAGTGTGGGAGCTGCAGTGGCTCGGATTTGTATTTCAAGAGATAGAGATGGAACAAGGATTGGCATCACTGGCAAAGGGACGGCAAGAATAAAGGCGAGGACCTAGGAAGGTATGGTATGTCCTAGAAACATTGAGGAACCCAGCTGACCTGGGTTCAAGGAAAGGTGGAAAGTTATACTGGAAGAAATATTTTTGAGTCAGAAGCCTAAAGGGCCTAGCATACCGAAGTTAATACAATTTTATTCTTAATTTGGTATGATATTAGGGGCCATAGGTTACTTTGAACAAGCAAATGAGATGAAGACTTTCTCTGCAGTTTTATGATAGACTGGAAGAGGAAACCAGTTAGAATATCAAAAGTCACAAAGAGATGGCAGAAGGACCTGAAGAGATAGGAAGAAAAGGAAAATGTGGTGAATTTTCTTTGAAAATTGCCCAAAATATCTGTCTTGTTCTTGTGCTTTCGTAACTGCTAGGTGTGTACATTCTATGATTAATTGAGGGAAAGGACGTTGATCGATATCTGGTAGGAGGGAGACTCCCAAATTGCCTTAATGGGTTCCTTAGATTATTAAAAGAATTCCTAATGCAGGAATTGCTTTAGAAGTGCCACCATACCCTTTAGTCCAACTCTGCCTTCCTTCCTGAACTGAGATATTTTAGGCTCTCCGAGGTCTTCTGGGTTCTCCTTTCACTGAGCCTTAAAGGACTCTGGGATTTCATTTGTCCTCCAGACATCTTCCTAACCTTTACCAGACTTCATGTAGGATTCTGATGTTCCAAGGAACTTTATGCTTTCATAGATTGGCATTATCAAATGAAAATTATTAATGTAAAATAAATGCAGAGACAAGAGTCCTGTAAGCAACCCCACCTACCTTTTAATGCATTCTTTACACACACACACACACACACACACACACACACACACTTTATCCTGCCTTTTTGTAAGCTAAATTTATTTTCAGTTAACACCTTTATTCAGGGATACAAACCTAGCAACAATCATGTTGTCCTTAAAACTGTGGGAGTACAGGGGTTAATGTTTCCATATCAGTGAGATTCATACTGGCTGGACTTTGCAGCTGATAAATGTTTTACTTTGGCCTTAGAAAGACATTTTACCCACTGGAAACCCTTGTCGCATGACAGGATCAAAAATAGCCCGGCTGCAGCCTCTGCTGTCCATCACCACATGTAAACTGGCATGAGTGTAGGCTCTCTTAGCCATGTCCACACATTGTGGACACGACAGCCTCCAAGGACAGTGTTTCATAAAGCCACACCTGTTGCTGTGAGTGAACCAGTCACCTGACCTGCAGAAAAGTTTTGAGTGTGTGCATGACCATGTGTCTGGTTTCTGACAAGCAATTCAGAATGTTTCTGAGTGTCCTGAGAAACCCTTGATGACGTGGTTTCTCCTGGCACTGGGAAAAATCTACAAGTCTAGTAAAATTGGGTGTATTTTTATCATTGGGGTCAAAGTTCACTACCCTCTGTGATAAATTCATCTTTTCCATGGATGTTCATTAATGAGTGTTTTCAGTAAAAGTCTGAAAAGGCAAAGCAAAATCTATGTTTTGGAATAACTAAATGTGAAGTTTTCTGTTTTGAGTTCTTTAAAATTTTAAGATTGTTATTTGTACTTCTTAAACATTGGCTTTGCCAACAACCAGATGGCATTATAGTGTCATTTTTTTAAATATGGAGGTTTTGTTGGAGATTGTTTTAAAGAAAGATGAAATCAGTTATTCATGGTAGTGTTTTAAATGGGCAGTAATGAATTGCAAGAGTGAGAACTGAGATGCACGGGTTTTTAAAAATACCTCTTGTGATTTAATTAACAAAATTAACATTTAAGTAAAGTCATTGGAATGTGTTTTGTATGTGATCTCTGAATGTATAATTTTAAAAGGTATTCAGTTGTGTTTCACTTTCTTGAACTTTTGCAGGATAATACATAATAATAGCATTGATTTATGTAAAATGTCTACTCGTAGGGCGGATTTAAAACAGATATGCTAATAAATCTATTTCTGTTGATTTGAAGGCTAAAAAAGAGTTTCTAGATGTGCAAAAAAAAAAATGTTTCCTTACTCATTATTATGTAAACCTTTTAAGTTTTATTAATTTTGGAAATATTTAGTTGTATTTCCCTGTCCCTACCTTTTCCCTTAACCTCATCATTTCCCCAAAACCCCTTCTGTCTGTCTTGCATAGAGATAAACAAGCTGGCTGACCTTCAGTTGCCTGATAGTCAAACAGGTTTGATTGACCTTGTGTCCTTATGAATTTTATGGAGAAAAAGAAAGAAAGAAAGACAAAAAGCGTGCTGCACATCTCTTTGGGAGTCACTGCCATGAATGTTAATAGCATTTCTGTAGCTTCCCACAACAGCCTCTTGTGATAGAGTGAGCTGCACTACAGTTCGTTTGAGAAGTGTGATTCTGCTGTGTTTACCACACTTGTGAACTTTTAAACTCCTTTTTTATTTTGTCGCCTGCTTCTTTTTTTATTATTATTTTTAATAAGGGTGACTGAGGTTGCAGAGAGATTAATGTGTGCTGAGTCTGCATAGCAATTTCAAGTAGGGTTGCCATGATAATAAACATATGGATTTTGTTGGAATTTATTTTAGTTTTGACAAACCAGCCATTACCCCTACAGTATGGAATGATCACGAATTACCTTTTCAGTCCTGTATTCATGGCTAAGAATTTTTCTGTATTGGCTAAACAGTTTCGTTTCGTGAACTCATTACAAAAGTTTCTAGTCTTGATCAATCAAGCATTTCTGAAATACCTCTTATGTGCGTAGCCCTCATGAACCTTGATTTCTTTTCCAAACGTTTACTAAATGGTATCTATTGGTTCTAAATGATCATAAACAAAAATTTGAGAAGGGAGGGTATCATCATATTTTTGTCGTTCACATTATTTCCTTTGGGGGCACTCCCTGACTTTGGCTACTGCCAGAGTACTTTCAGGGACCACTGGAAAGTAGATATTGTGGCAACCCTATGCTCATAATAACCACTAAATTTGAGTTTGTCTTATCTCTGAACAAGCAGTGCTACAGATAGGAGGCAACTGCTGCCTGACTTTGTTTTCCGTTTCTCAACAGGATACCTGCCCACTATGTCTATCCGCAGGCTTTCGTGCAGCCTGGAGTGGTCATTCCACACGTCCAGCCGACCGCAGCTGCTGCCTCCACCACACCTTACATTGATTACACTGGAGCCGCGTACGCACAATACTCAGCGGCAGCTGCTGCCGCTGCCGCCGCCGCCGCCTATGACCAGTACCCCTACGCGGCCTCTCCAGCTGCTGCGGGATACGTCACCGCTGGGGGCTACGGCTACGCGGTGCAGCAGCCAATCACCGCGGCGGCACCTGGGACAGCTGCTGCCGCCGCTGCAGCAGCTGCCGCCGCCGCAGCATTCGGCCAATATCAGCCTCAGCAGCTGCAAACAGACCGAATGCAGTAGACCAGCCATCTGATCAAAGTTGAATTGTTTTGTCTTTCCCTCCAATTTTCCAATTTTTAGTAGCTAATAAGAGAGTTAACATTGACTTAACAGCTTTAAAAAGAAAAAAAGCTATGCTATTGTGAAACAGAATTATTATTTTTTTTATACTCCAGTAGTGTCTAGATGAGAAAGAGGTGAGAGTGAGGGCGGTGGGCGCAGTTTTGGAAACCAGTCCAAAGAGCCTGAGTAAATGAAAGGCCTCTAGGGAATGATGACAGGAGTAACAATGGAACTTCACTTTTATAATGGGATTTTTATTTTTGCTCTTTTTATAGTATCAGGGAAGCAAACTGCCTTTTACAAGTTAGAAAATGCTATTTGAATCTAGTTGAACCAGGGAATACAGAGTGAGCAATATGTAGCTTGAATTACATTTAAAAGAAGATTTTTTTTAAAAAAGCAAAATGGTGAAAGCACTGATTGTCATTTTTAACAGTCACTATGGCCTATAGAACTTTTTCAAGTAAGAAGATAATGTTCTTACTCTCAAAAACGGGCATCGAACAATCAATGTAGGAGTGTGGCAGTGGGTAAAATGGTGGACAGGCACCAAAGCTATTTTCTCATCTATCCTGTGGATGAGTGGGACTGTGGAACAAGTGATGTGGAATTAATGGGTGCAACAGCTGTACAGACAATCAATAACACACACAGTTCTGGAAAGAACACATCACTTGTGCTTGTTTGATGAGCTTGTCACATTCTAATCCCTCTCCCCATCCTGTTTCAATTTTGGGAAACTTGTATCTGCTGGTGTCAGCAATTCTGATTCTGAAATAGGATCAGGCTTTTACTACAACAGCCTTCTCTTTCTATTTATTGTGTCGACTCGTGGCTTATGATTAAAGGCAGGCAAAGTTTGCAGACTCTAAACCCTTAAGAACTGTC
Organism: Pteropus vampyrus; assembly: GCF_000151845.1. Taxonomy (NCBI): domain Eukaryota; kingdom Metazoa; phylum Chordata; class Mammalia; order Chiroptera; family Pteropodidae; genus Pteropus; species Pteropus vampyrus. The sequence continues at coordinate 3,126,208 of NW_011888861.1, read as the reverse complement.
TTAAGGACATTTATTTTTTCCCCTTTTTAAATAATTTTACACTTTTTAGTATCTATTTCAGAGTCCTATTTAAAACTATTTATTAGTGAATACAGTACATGCGACAACAAAGTTACTGAGATTACAGTTCTTCAGAGGTAATGATAATGTGGTTTATACTGTGCCTTAATAGTAATGCTATTTAAGATATTTATTTTTAAGTTTTACTATGCTGCACTCTAAAGAAAGGAACTTTAGATGTGACACTGTAAAATTATGTATTCATCTCATGGCATAAATTATTTAGTAGGTCTAGCTGTAGCATATTAAATATTAACCTGTTCAACTAAAGATGTTGACTTGGATTTATTTAAATTCATATGTGCACTGTATAAGAGAGTACTCTTACATTAACACATTTTAGTTTTTAGAGTTTTTTTAACAGGATATATCTAGTCTCATGCTTCTTTTTCTGATTTTTGCTCATGTAGATCTCATTTATTGGTACTTCATTAGTTTAACACTATTCGTATGTAGTTTATGTAGTTTTAAAATGCTGCTTTACATTTTTCTTCTGAAACTGCAATACTTGCAATTTTTATTCTTAAACTAAATTGAATACTATTTTACACTGTATTGGATTTTTATACTTGAACAATTTCATACAAGGGAAGACAGGTTAGCATTTTTATGGACTTTCTCCATTATCACTGGATTTACTTTAAGTATTCCCATACTAGACAGTGTTATGTAATGTAGACATGACTCTCCTGTGCAGATTATTTATTCATTATGTATATTGCTTTATAACATTTCAGATCTTCTAATCTATTCACTTGTATTAAATATAATTTTTAAAAACTTCTGTTGCACTGATTGTTTCTAATTTTGTCTTAAAGATAGAATGATCTCTCTTTTTAACTAGAGTTAACGGCCATGATTTACATGTAACATTTTCAGTGAGCAGAAAGCTTCTCAGACACCCTGTTTTTATACCTTTAAAGTAATTTCATTAACTCAGTATCTACCTTATATTGAGCAAATGCTATAGGTCCTAAAGTGAACCCTAAAGGACCCTTCATGTCACTGAAAATTGGTTAACTGAAGACTGCTTGAAAGGAGTGGGCTATAGAGGGGATCCGTCGATCTGAAGCTGGGGCGAGGGGAACGGTGGTTTGACGCTAAACTCTAGTACTTTCTAGCAATACGAATGGAGCAAGTCGCTTTTTGTAATTCATTTTTTAGGTGAGGTTTTTATTGATTCCTCATCTATCATGTTGGAACAATACCTGACTTATATGGTTATTTAAATATTATATAGAGTATATTAACTGTTTGGCATAGAGCCAAGTATATACTAAGCTCTCGATAAACGATCACCAGTAGTAGTTGTTTTAATGCCCTATAGTGAAAGCTAACCAAAAAGCAAGTCACTTATTGGGATGTTTTAATTTTTTAATTTTCGTCCACAATGATGTGTCAGTATTTAATAAGGTGCATATTAGAACATCAAATGTCATATCGTCTTAAAAGTGTATATGTTATGTTAATTATGGAATGGATGGTTTGTTGATCTATTGATCTTACTATTTCCGAAATCCATAATATACTTTTATTAACTCCATTAATTTTCAAAAATTACAAGCAGTGGAAAGCTGTCGTAACGGATTCCATCATGCTTTCTACTTTATGATAACGATCACCTATTTAGAACCATCATGATCTCAAATTTTAATTGCCTTTAATTTTCCAAAGAAAAATAAATACCAGCTTAACCCTAGATAGAGAGATTATTGTAGCCCACAATGTTATCTTGGATCAAGAAATTTCTCAGCTATTTAATTCAGTCAATGCATCAATGATTATATTATATTAAAGGACATGTTCTATATTTAACGTTTCGGATTTATGCAAGCTCACTTTTGTTCTCAAGGAGCCATATATTGATTGCTGAACTTTAAAATGAAACATTATTTGATTTATCAATTAAAACTAGGTCAAACAGTTCTGGGAAAATCTTGTCAAAAATAGTCGTACTTGGGAAAGCCAGAAGGCTGTAGCTTTCTTCGAGTATTTCCTGATCTATATAATATTAATATTAGCAGTTGTAGAGGGGAGGAGGTTTTCAGTAATGCTAAAACATATTTCTAAAAATAAAATTTCTTAATATCTAATAAAGGATAGTAATCATAACATCTACATTGGTCAGGCAGCCTAGCTGTCTTCGCAGAGTTAGAAAAAGCAATACATCTGAGGTCCAAAGAGCTGACTAAGTTCTTCACTTACCAGCAAAGTGATCTTGAAACCCTCTACCCTGGTAAATGTGAATTGATGGTACCCAACATAGTTGCTTTGTTTATTTCTCAGACTGTACTAGCTAAATGAATTCATTGATATGAGAGCATTTTAGAAATTCTAGAGTATTAAGCAGATGGAAATTATACTAAGGGAATATATACAATATTATTTGGAAATTGATCTCAATTGTCTTATATTAAATGATCTTTCCAAAAGAGGTCAAAGTTGTATCTCATGATGCTATCCTTATCCTGTTCCAACCAAGTAACGGCTAAACTTGCTGTACAACACGGGCAGCATAAAAATAACATTGAAAGACGGAGATTGCCCAGATAGGGGAAGGAAGAGGAGATGAGAAGATTAGGGAATACATTTCTCTCGCAGGGAAACTATATTTAGTCCCTTCCTCACTCCTGTCAAATAGTGTTCTTCTTAATTCTCTCTGAGGCTTGAAAGCATTCATTAAGATGGCAGCCTGAGGTTTGGAGGGGCAGAGGTGAAAAGGTACCAAAAAATAAATAAATGCATTTTCATGCTTACTTTTGTCCTCTCTTCTCCTTCGAGAGTTCCAGGCCGTTTCCATGGAAATTCTAACTTGTTTTGCTTAAGCACTTGGCACAGCAGAGACTTCATTTTGGGTATTTGTTCTAAGTTGAATTTTAGAAGTTCAATAATTTTTTACCTAAGTCATTAAAATTGCCCACTTTGAAATCTCAGTCATAAATCAAATCACACAATACATGTATTAGCACTTAGAAATTTTAGATAAGAAAAATAGTACACATGGATAACTTTGGTGTCATAAGTTAATTCTGTTGAACAGTATTTGGTCGTGCTTGACCAACTTCTTCAGAAAAAAAGTCTATAGTCTCTTTCCAGTCACTTTTTCTCCTAGAAGATGAATGCCGTTGTTGTTTTCCGTGTGTGTGTGTGTGTGTGTGTGTGTGTGTGTGTGTGTTTACATCTAAGGTGCTACCACTAAGCTATTCATATACTTTAAGTGAGTTGGAGAGTGTGTATTGTTTTCCACTTTGCCACTATTTAGAGTTGATTCTGATTACATTATAACAGATTGAGTGCCAATTGTTATCTCTGTTCATCTAATACCTCAGATAATATGTTCATAAAAGGGCAAATATCTGAAACTGACTTCCAAAAATGAGTTTTAAATTCAAAAACATAGTATTGCCAAGTAGAAAGTTGTGTTTTAGCTCTATTTTTAAACTATGTTCATCTGACAATCTCAACCAAGTATGAACTTGTTTACTTTCTACTCTGATTCCTAGTTCTGCCACCTGTACTGTAGGTGCCTCAGATGAGGTGAAAGATATAGCAGATACCTTTGGAGAGTCTTAGGGTATGCATTTCCACTCTGCATTTGCTTCGTGAATTTTGAAATTTGAGAAAATAGGATTATGAAAGAATGTAAAACAAAATCATGAAGAAAAGAGGCACTAAGGTCAAAAGCATCGTTTAAAAATAGGCAAAAGAGAATGAGCTGATGGAGTGGGGGGTCACATGAGCCAGATCACGTGAGGCAAGGGCTTGCCACTTAGGGGGCCACGGAAAGAAGACAGGGAGAGGTCGCTTACTAGGTTGCAGAAGACTTCATCTGGGGATAGGCAGTGGGGGAATCATTTAAAGGACAGTAATTAGATATGTGGTTTTCTTCTGTTTTCTAGTGAAATAAAAGACAACAGCTGAGTTTTTGAACTTGCAGAGGTTTAAACATCTTTCAAAAATTGAGTATATCCTTTGTAATTTAAAATGTTTAGAAATACACCATCATGGTTCCTCTGGTAGAATTAGATAGAGCTTCCTCATGGACCTTGGGCCTCCAGGGACAGGGGACATTGGCACTCATTTTCCATTTTAAGCAGACAAGTGAGTCAGAAGAGAAAGGGGAAAGATTACAAAAAATGTATTTACCTTGTTATCCAGTATACTTTCCTTCAACGTTATTAAAATGTCATTTGTAGCTGAGAAAAACCAGCTCTTAACATTGGTATTTGAATGCGCTCTACTGCTTCTGTCTTGACACTGGGCAAATCCTGTTGATGGGCCTTTGGAAAAATCATGGAAAGTTTGAGATGGGGTGCAAGGGAAGAAGCCTATACTACTAACCAATTTCCATGTACCAACTTCTTGTATTTAATCTTCATAACAACACGAGGTAAGTAACAGTGTTCCCACTTTTCAGACCAAGAAAAGAGTGCAAAGGCAATAAACAGCCTGCCCAAAGTCAGGAAGTCATAGCATGGGGCAGAACCAGGATTTCAAGGTGGGATGGCCTGAAACCAAATCTGGTATGCACACCACCTCACTATACTGCTCTTTCTAGTGAACTCCATGAGCTTCCTTTGGGGCTCTTTAGAACCTTAGAACTTGGTTCCCTGTTCCTAGTCTCCCATTAAAATGTGAGCAGGTGACCACTGAAGTAGTGGAGGAAAAATTCCTGCAGATAGGTATGACTTACTGAGAAGAAAGGGGATAGAAGATTCCAAGAGATGTAAAGAAGACTCTGGTGTTGCCCAGAACAAATTTGATTCATTCCCAGTCACAGATGAATCCACTATTTTGACTTTCAGCCTGACATCTAACTGTACTTTCTGTACCTGCTTATCACTAGGATACCATATTAAAAAATTGTTTTCTAATGCCAATTTTCCACACTATGCCTACTTCTTCAATAATATTTTCGAAACACTCCATATGCTCTGTCATATTTGGCAAAGTGCTTGGCGTAAACCAACGCCTGACGAAAAAATAATGTGTTGAGATAGTATAACAGGGCAAATGTGAAGTTAAGGCAAGTGTCTAAAAGTCCCATGAGAGCTCAAGGATAAAACATCACCTCACAGATCCTTTAGTGCTTTCCCTGAAGTCCTTGCTTTCACTATTAAAGAAACATTCCGCGTCAGAAATCTATATTAGAAAAGTAATATTGGTAATAATCAACATCAAATTGATGTTGGCATATTTCTTTGGTGTGCACAAAACCACTTATCTCGCAACGCTCCATTGTATGTTACCATCTTTCGCTTCTTTAAATGTCTAGATTTTCGGCTTCCATTTACTGGGCATCCCTTTATGCTAGATACTGCATATATTATCTTAAATACAACCTCACGGTAGGCTTGGTGTTATCTTCATTTAACAGAAGGGCTAGCGAATTTGCCTAAAGTCACAAGTGAGGTGGTGGAACTGTGAGCTGAAACTCAGGTCTGGCTGATGCCAAAGACTAATGGCCACTGTTATTTTAGTAACATCTTTCTATGCCACAAGGAACTGTTTCAGAAATTCTAATCAACACGCCTTAATCAACATGCTTTCAGTTCTATAGACTCTGGGGTCAAACCAAATCTAAGGACCCTGGGACAAGTTATATACATGATTAAAACCCTTCATAAAAATCCTGTAGCATAAAGGTCTCCATGCTCATCTTCTTAATTTAATTTCTATGGTCAACATTTGTTTATTTATAGTCCTAAGGATTATAATGACTACTTAATCACCTTGACCTCTATCCGTTTGTGCTTTTATGGGAAAAAAAATTATACTAGTAGCATAATTTGTTATTATAAACTACTATAAAATTGAATGAGTATAGCTCAGTTTGTGTTAACGAATGTCAAATATAAGCTTTTAATGAACATTGCTAATTTTAATAATAACAACATTGTGTTTAAATGTAGAATGTAGCTTTAAAGGTATATGGTTCAAGTCATCTGCCATTAGTAGCTTGACTGTCTCAATAAAAACTGAGAGGAGATTATAGAAAAAAAGGAGAACTTGGATAAGTGATGTCAGAAACAGGAGCCGTAGCAGCCTGGGAATGGCTGAGTGAGAGGTATGCAGTGTGCTCACTTGGAAAGAGTTAGAAAAGTGAAACTGACTGGTAAAAGAAGTCACTATGCTTGTCCCCTAAGCACACGTGTTGAACATCTTCATGTCCCAGGCAAACCGAGAATCTTGATAATTCACACTTTCGTAACAGCTGCATTTCTTATCATCTTTGGCATATTTCTTCAGCATGCACAAAGCCTCTTATCTCTCAAACAGTCTCTCCCTGGTCTGCTGTCTCTTTCAGCTGCTTAGAAGCCATGTCCCTTAAATCTCCCAGCTGTCTTTCTTACCTCTCAGCCCTTGCTTCCTTTATCTGTATATATTTTTTTAATCTTTCCCAGCTGCCACTTTTGGCACAATGGCTGTCTTTCGGATCTCTCAGAATGAGACATTTCAGCACGCTGATGTGGAGAAGGAACATAACCATTATAACAATGCAGTTTCAAAATTAGCCTTGGAATCTATCAAGAAAAAATTTCATCTCAGCTTTCATACAACCTGCTCTCCATGAATCAAGCCGTCCATTTCTGAAAGGATGAGACACCCCAGAGATTTGCACAAAGAAATATGAGAGAGAACCACAGGGCACTTAATTGTCCAAAATAAGAGATTTCTGCCCTTAGAAATGCAGATTCTCTGTATCCACAGCCTTGCTGAGTTTATGTAACACCCTCTCAGTTGGATAACATGTTAACTGGCATCCCATTATGTACAGAAATGTAAATGCTATAAGCTGAGGAGAAATTTCATTTCATATTGGAAACTATTTGTCTTCACTTACTTTCTATCAGTAACTCTAGTGGATTCTAAGCTTCTGTAATCATGTGATTGTCGCTCCCTAGGAGAATTCTTATAAGAGAATTCTAATGGTTCTGTGGGTCACCGGATTTTCTTAACATGATGGATTCTGAGTGATTAAGTGAAGTAGTATAATCTTAGTCTGAGAGGGAATTTTTTAAGAACTATGTGATGAGTGCTCAAGGACCTTCACAAAACAGAGAGGGACAATTTTCAGAATACCACACTGCTAGGCACAGCTAGGAGTTCCTGGCTTGGCAGTTCTCACTCCTTTATTCTCACTCACAAAAATGCTCAAGCAGTACAGATTTCTTAGGTAATATCCTACTTCCCTTTGGCATTGGTCAATATTGTTCTCTTTCATATTAACCCAAGAAATTAGAATATATTTGTTAAAATATCTTTGTATTCCTGTTATGCTATTAAGATTATTATCCCAAAGAATGATATCAACCAATATTGAACGTAAATCCCTTGATTTTACAGAAATACATACCCATTACACCTCGAAGTAAGTGAGAATTTTTTATATACTTAAGTTTATATTATTAGAGTGAGGAGAAAATCAACAGGCAAGGTCTATCCTAGCTGGATTTACTCATTTTGACTGACTTCTCAATTGGAATCAATTACTGCATCTGAGTATATTCTGTAGAAATCTGCATTGATTATAGCCTGCCAGAAAGAACAGTTACACACACACACACACACACACACACACACACACAATCTCCAAGCTACAAAGGGCAAACCTTTTCTAGCTATTACTAATTAGATAACAGTTTGAATCCTGATAGAAATAGTTTGTGTTAGAAGAGTAGAAGCTCTATAACTGTAAACGATAAATCGGTGTCATATTTGAGATCTTGCAATCCCCAAAATTTGTAATCTAACTGAATCAGCTTAGTATTTCAAAGCTCCAGGGCAGACAAAGAATGTAGCCAGTAGATTCTACAAATTACAGTTTAAAATTAAAGTTGGAATTATTTTTCATTTCTAGAGCCTGTTTGTTTGTTTTTTTGTTTTTTGTTTTTGCCAAACTAGTTTTCTAAACTATCCTATTACAATGATATCAACACCAAAATCTAATCTTTATTGGGCATTCCTGAGTATTTCCTACGAATAAGGTATGTTAAATACAATACATGTTTATGGGATTTTGCTTCTGTGTAATATCCAGTATATGGCAGCTAACATTCTCTTGAAAATAAATGACTTTTAAAATCTCTGATAAAATAACGTAAGAGTAACTAAAATGGTGGGAACTGGTTTCTTAAAATTAAAATTTTCACTCTTTTATAGATCAATTATCTTACGATTATTCCAGAAAAATTATTTGCAATGGTAATCATAAAATTTTAATCATTTTCATGATTTCAGTTATGCCAAGTTATATATACCTAGTATATATAACCCAAGCTGTATAAAGACTGTAGGTACATGCAAATGCAACAAAGAATGAGGTAAAGAATTCTCTAAGGGTGGCCAAATGAAAAATAATGTGCACCATCATGTGAAGAATTGTAAATTTTAACAAAGAGAAACATTGAACTATTTAGCCATTTTAGTGTCTAGTGAGGTATAAAAGAGACTGCCTCAAAACTTAAAATCAAAAAGAACATTTTGTTTATACTTGCTGCCTATAGGTCAGAAATTCAGAAAGGGCACAGTGGGGACAGCTCTTCTCAGCTCTACAGCATCTGCTCTACCATCAGCAGACATGATTAGAACAGTTGAAGTGACTGGAAAGCCTCGTGGCCCCAACAACTGGGTCCTGGAGGATCACTTCCAAGATGGTGTCTCCGGTATGGCAGTCTCAGGGCTGTCTGTCTTCTTATGTAACAGCTCAGAACTCTAGCAAACAAGATGGAAGTTGCATAAACTTTCCTGGCCCAGTCTGTAAAGTTATGTAGCATCTCTTCTGCCACATTCTATAGATTCCAAGTGAGTCATTAAGGCCAACCAGATTTAGTGAGAGGGGACTTAGATCCCATCTCTTGTTGGAAGGAATAAAAAGCATTTGGTGCTATCTTTAAAACTGCCACATAACAAGGCTTTTTTCAATATGAATTCATTTACTTTTAATGCTTTTTTTTATCCCAACATCTAATTTGTAAAAAATAAGTTATCTTTCTCTTACTATGGCTGTATTTTCTCATTTTTGAAATGTAGAAATTGGTGTGTTGAGTTATGAGTAGCAGAACCCCAGGTTATAGCTATGTAAGAGGTTACTTCCAACATATTACTGACTAGTTTTAATAAAAAAAAAACAGAAAGTCAGATGTCAATAGGATATTTTAAATAGATAGTAGATATAATTTATCACTCAGCTTTTTAGGAGACTGACACTTTTCTATACTTGATAACCAACTTCCCAGATGTTAGAATGTGGGTTCAGATTCCTAGGATTGGGATATGCACTGAAGGAAAATAGCCAGATCTAAGGAGCATGGAGTGAATCATGACAATAAAGGGCAGGAACTCACATCCAAAAGAATCCAGCAGGCCACATAATTAGAAGGACCCTGGACTGGAAGGCCAAAGACTGCAAGCTCAATCCATGCCTGCCAATAATCATCATTACATGCTTGGATAGTGCCTTTACTTCTTTGTTTTCCATTTCCTCATTGTTAAGGGTTTAGCTAGGCAACCCCAGGAGTGCCTTCATTCCAGTTATAATAACATGATTTACCTCAAGTCCCTCCTATTATGCTCCTAACAGATCTGATCTTAAAGCATGTATGAGAAGATAGGGGAAAAAACAAACATTCCGTTGGCAACTTACTTTATCTTCTAGCACTTTGCCTATTTTGGTGCATTTTTATGAGTAATAAAATGCCTGAACTAAAAGTAGAAAGACATGAGAAAGAGCTTGAAGAGTAGGTACTTTAGTACAAATAGGTTACAACTAAAATTCTCAGTCCACAGACAGTTTGTTGGTCAACATGAGAGACATCCAGTAATGATGTCTGTCTAGGGCAATAACAACAATTGCCAGTGTCCTCCCACCTTCTCTATTCACCCAGCTAGGAAAAGGTGATCTTCCTTTGAGATGTAGCTTGATTGACAGCCACCCTTACATTGCTTCGGGCAAGCATGCACGTGGGCCACCATGAGGGGACATCTGTGCCTGCTGAAATGAGACTGAAGAACTATGTCATATTTGTCTAAAGTGACAGGGGCTTTGCCTAACAGTGAGATCCATAAATAATCCATGGCCTTGTGGAGAAAGAACCCTATTAATAAGAAATGTTGCTGTGTGTAGAAGACAGAGCTAATGATGCCCTCGTTACAGGGAAACAGAATATGCTCAGAGTGATGCAGCACTTGCTGAACTTTCCAATTACGTCACCAGATAGCTTAGATCAGAAGCAATTTTAGACGATACATTCGACATACGACTCTCCTTTTAGCTAGCCTAATTTGTTAGGGTCAAAGTCTGGTCAGAAATACACTTGATCAATTTGTCAGTTATTCTTAAATGAGAGAGAGACAGACAGACAGACAGAGACAGAGCGAGACAGAGAGACAGAGAGAGACAAAGAGATAGAGACAGAGAAGCTTAACTTGAGGTTTGCTTGCTTGTTTTTCTTTGACACTGGTCAAGGGCACTGAGTTATTTTGAAGCCTTAGGCTTTATATTGGATCACTGTTTAAATATAAAAATGTTATCTGGATGGTTTTAGATCCAATACTGAAGACTGAAAATCAACAGAATTCACAATTCTGTTTTTTATTCCATGTAAAGCTCACAATCTTCTAGGTCTGTCTAGTTCTTTTTTATGGTAACATTTAATTATTAATCCTTTCTTACTTTAAGGTTCTAATTTAAGAGTGCATTAATAGATTGCTCACTAGGGAGTTTGCCAAAATCGTGGCAGGATAAGGTCATTAGTATATGATGGCTAGTGGAATGAACTTGGAGGCAGACAGACCTGGAAGTGAGATTGGGCTCCACCACTTGCCAATTGAGTGACCTTAAGCAAATTACATACCCTACCTAAGCCTCTACTTCTCCTGTGTAAGAGAGGATGATGCGTCATAAAGAAGGATAATGCAAAGCAGAGAACAAGACAAGGAGTAAGCATTCAATAAAAGTTAGATACTTTAATTGTTGGTTTTCTTAATTATTCATCTGACAAATATTAACTGAGTGTTTACTATGCACTAGGCATTGTTTTGGGTATTGGGGACATAGGAGTAGAGAAACACAGCTTTGGTATTCATGAGCTTATATTCTGGGAACAGGGGAGACCAAAAATAAACAAACAAATTTATATTTTTCCAGGAAGTAGAAAGTAATGACAAAGAATAAAGGAGGAAAAGGAATTGAGAGTGATAGAGGTGAGAAAGGAGTAGTGGCATCTTTCTCTGATAAAATGACATTTAAATAGAGAGCATGTGGACATTCAAGGGACGATCATTCCAGACACTGAGAACTGTATGTGCAAAGGTTCTGAGGTAAGAATGTGCTTGGTGTGTTCAAAGAAGAGCAAGGAAGAAAGTACGGCTACAATGGAGAAAGCAAGGGGGGGCGGTGGTAGGAGATGAGGTCAGGGAGGTGGCAGGAAACAGCCAGAACGTGTAGAATTTATAGACCATGATGACTTTGGATTTTACTTCGGGTTAGATAGGGAGTCACTGACAGGATCTGAGCCCAGGAGTGTCGAGATATGACAATGTTTCAGGAGGATTACCTTACCTTCTGTGTGAAGAACAGACTACAGAGAGGCAAACAGGGAAACCAGTTAATAGACTGTCACAAGAGATGTTAGCAGTTTGCACTAAGATGGTCAGAGGGGTGAGAAAAGGTCATATTCTGCGTATATATTAATTAAAAAGCCAACAGAATTTGCAAATAAAGTGTGGGGTTTGGGAAACAAAAAACAGTCAAAGATGACTCTAAGGTTTTGACATAATAGAATGAAGTTGTTTCTTACCAAGACGGCAGAATCAAAGGCAATGACAAATTTGGCAATGTGAAGCAAGTGTGAGAAAGAAATCAAGAATTTTGATTTGGATATACTGTCTGAATTATCTATTAAATATCCAAGAGAAGATGTCAGGTAGGCAGTTTGATACAATGGTCTAAAGTTTAGCAGAAATGTCAGGGTCTGTGATAAACTGGGAGAACTATTGTAATCATTAGAGCTATTCACCAATATTTTTAGGTCCATGATGAGACTGTATTTCCTGCCCCCTTAAAATTAGGCATAGGCATATGACTTGATCTAGCCAATGAAATGAGAGAAGTGATTATGTCATTTAAGGCAGAAGCTGTAAGCTTTAAGAGTCAGACTCACCACATCCCCTTTTCTGGCCTAAGTGATTATGGATGTATGTGTCACCCTGGGTCCTCAAGTGGCTACAATGAAGAGGTACCCCCTGCTGACTCAGGATGGAAATTTAGAGTGAAAGAGAAACAAATCCTTCTTGTTCTAAAGCACTAAGAGGGTAGTTTTCAGAAAAATATAGCCTGTTCTAACAATTGTGTATGAGTCATAAAAATGTATTTAAGTCCATGGAACTGAATAAGAGCACCTATGGTGTGAGTGTTCATGGGCTGAGGGCTAAGCCCCGCAGTGTCCCAACACTTAAAGGTAAAAAAGAAAAAGAAGGTCCAGGGAAGGAGATGGAGAAGTAGCTGCTGCTGAGGAAAATTAAGAGATCACTCGAAGAAAATGACTCAAGAAAGAGGAAGCAATCAACTATGTCAACTGCTACATTTTGGCTAAGAAAGATGAGAATTAGGAAATGAGCAACAGATTTGACAACATGGATGTTACTGGTGATTTTGACAAGAGAGATTTTGGGAAGAGGTGGGAACAAAAGTATGCTCGTTTTGGGTTCAGGAATGAATGTTATAAAAAGAATGAGGACAGCAAATATAGACTACAGACAAGATAGGCAAAAACTTTTCAGTTAAAGGAAGCAAGAATGGAGGAAGTCAAAGGAGAGTGTTCTAAGCAATAAAAAGAATTACCCAGTAGAGAAGAAAATATTAATGATGCAGGAGAATAATGTCATTGATAGGCAGAGGAGGTGACCTAGCATTCAAATGGAGAGGCTAGAGTTTGGGCCATCATCCATGGTAAGAGAAGAGAAAGCAAACTGTAAAGGTACAGGTGCAGATGGGGTAGTAGGTGTTTGGCGAGGTAAAAGTTCTCCTTTGATTGGTTTAATTTTTTCAATGAAGTTAAAAGTAAAACCATTAGCTAAGAGTAAGGATGCTGAAGGTGAGGAGGGTATCCAAGGTTCTACATGTTCTGACTGCTCCCTGCCACTTCCCTGACCTCCTCTCTTACCACTCACCCTTACTTTCTCCATTCTAGCTGCACTTTCTTCCTTGCTCTTCCTTGAACACACCAAGTACACTCCCGTCTCAGGACCTTTGCACAAGTAGTTCTCAGTGCCTGAAATGATCTTCCCTTGAATGTCTACATGGCTTACTCCCCTACATCCTCTTGTTCTCTGTTTAAATGTCATTTTATCAGTGAAGCTTCCCAGATTAGCCAATCAAAAACACAGCCCCCTCCTTCCTACCTCTATCACTCTCTATTCTTTTATCTCCTTTATTATCTGTCATTACCTTTATTACATGTCTAAAAAATATATTTGGTTGTCTTTTGTTCTGGATCTTCCATGTCTTCAGAAGTTAAACTCCATGAATACCAATACTTCGCATTTTGTGGAGGGAGGAAAAGGTCTAATAAAAAGCCTAGGAGAGTGGGAGAGTTAAGAGAGCAGAGTAGGATTTTCATGCAGCTCTCAAGGCCTACTAAGGTTAATGGTTGTGAATTTAAAGCATCTTCTTAAAATATGCCAATATTTAGAATTTTCTTGTTTTCTACCTGGAAAAAGATTCCACTTTATGAGCAAACAGGAGAGGTAAGGAGAAAAAAAAAAAAAGACATGAGATTCCTAATTAAATGCTTTGGATCGTCACTTGAATGGAGTTGAAGAAAGTGTTCCAAATCCCCAGAGCCTGATATCATAGCTAACTTCTTTGCTCCCAAAGTACTTTTTCATACCCACATCATCCATCCCCTATTAGACACTGGTATTTTCTTTTTAGGGAATTCAAAGGAGCAGTCTGGACCAGGAGCTGACTTTTTCACTACAAAAGGCTGGACAACAGAAAAGAAGCTGCCTTTAATTATAGCTTTTTGAGTCTCTCTCTATAAAGCTGAGTGTTTGATTTGTGCCTTTTAAGATGGAGCCACCTTGAAGATGGGGACAGTCTTTGTTTGTAACGTGTCTAATTTATACATAAATTTAGTTTTACAATAGTGGTAATTGTTTCCTCATCACTTGCTGAGAGAGAAAATGTATTATCTAGAGCAAAAGTGAACTACATCAAGGTAATATGCTTTCCTTCTAGGACTTATCTTGAGTTTCTCTGCTCACAAAGGATATGGTTTTGGTGCTTCTGACCCTTGGTATTTTAATTAATTATTGTCTTGCATTTCTTCTAAAGATTCGGTCCAACATCATTGATCAGCCTTCAGAGGAGTGCAATATGAATGGATCCCCACATCTCAGTGGCTTATAATAACAAAGTTTGAATCCCACTCAAGCTATACGTCCATCATGGTTGGCTGTCAATCTGTTTCATGTCATCTTCACTCTAGGACCCAGGATATCCTGGCAGAAATATTTGGAATGTGGCTGGTCAGTAACAGAGAAAAATGAGTATGGCAAAACGCACTGCTCTTAGACTTTTGCATGGACGTGATCCACACCACTTCTTGTACTCTGCTGACAGAAGCAAGTCTCGTGGCCAAGTATGACTTCAATGGGTTGAGAAAGTAGAATATTCTCTCAGGAAAGGCAAGCAGATATTGGTAAATGGTAATGCAATCTATCAAGGAAGCCTCCCCCTGTCTTCCCAGGTAGAGTTCAGTCACTGCAAAATTCAAGAGATGACAAAAAAGCCAAAAACATACAGTGAAGAAAGGAAAGTCTCTTCAATAAATGATGTTGGGAAAACTGGAAAGCCACCTGCAAAAGAATGAAACTAGACTGTCTTCTATCACCACACACCAAAATTAACTCAAAATAGATTAAAGGCCTGAATATAAGACCTGAAACAATAAAATGCATAGAAGAAAACATAGGAACAAAGCTCAAGGACCTTGGACTTGAAGAGGATTTTATGAATTTGACCTCAAAGGCAAGGGAAGTAAAAGCAAAAATAAATAAATGGGACTACATCAAACTAAAAAGCTTCTGTTCAGCAAAAGAAACCATCAACAAGGTAAAGAGACAACCCTCTAAATGGCAAAATATATTTGCAAGCGATGCCTCCGATAAGGACCTAATTTCCAAAATATACAAAGAACTCATTGGACTCAATAACAACAAAAAAACAAAAGATCCAATCAAAAAATGGGCAGAGGTCTTGAACAGACACGTCTCCCTAGAGGATATACAAATGGCCAACAGATACATGAAAAGATGCTCAACATCACTAGCTATTAGGGAAATGCAAATCACAACCACTATGAGATACTATCTCACGCTTGTTAGAATGGCTATAATGAACAGGACAAGTAATAAATGCTGGAGAGGATATGGAGAAATAGAATCCCTCATACACTGCTGGTGGGACTGCAGATTGGTACAGCCACTATGGAAAACAGTATGGAGGTTCCTCAAAAAACTAAGAATTGATCTACCATATGATCCAGCAATCTCTCTACTGGTTATTTACCCCAAAGACTTGAAAACCCATATCCAAAAAGATATTTGCACAGCGATGTTCATAGCAGCATTATTCACAGTGGCCAGGACATGGAAGCAACTGAAGTGTCCTATAATAGATGATTGGCTAAAGAAGCTGTGGTACCCATATACAATAGAATATTACTCAGCCATAAGAAGAGATGGAATACTGCCATTTGTAACAACATAAATGAACCTTGAGATAATCATACCAAGCGAAATAAGCCAGACAGAAAAAGTTGAAAATCACATGATATTAATTATATGTGGGATATAAACCTAAAAGCAACAAATGAACAGGACAACAAAGAGACTCATGGACATGGACAATAGACTAGTGGTTACCAGAGGGTAGAGGGGAGGAGGGGGCAATAAATAAAATGTTAAATAAATAAATAAATCTAAAAAAATTAAAAATGCAAAATAAAAATAAAAAAAATCAAGAGAGTGGCTACCTTTGGGAGATTGGAGGTGGGGCATGATTGAGAAAAGGTATGCAAGGGGCTTCAAAATTATTTATTGGTGATATTCTCTTTCCTAAGCTTGGCGACAAGTGCATTTGGTGTTTGTTTTTATTATTCTTAACATAGAATTTATACATCGTATATGTATACTGTGAGAGTGTGTGTGTGTGTGTGTGTGTGTGTGTGTGTGTGTGTGTGTGTGTGTGTGTGTGTGACTATAAAAACAATAGATCACTCTGGATACTTTGTGGTGAGTGGACCAAAAAGGTCAAGGGTAGAAGCAGGGAAACCAGCTAGGAGGTTTTCACAGTAAACCAAATGAAGTATGATCAGAGCTTAGGCTAGAGTAGAAGCAATGGAGATCAGAGAAAGAGGTTGAATTCATGATCTATTTTGGAGATAAGCCAATGAAAAATTAGATATCAGAGTTGAGGAAAAGATAGGAAATAAAAATGATTACTAATATTTTCATCTGCATTACTGGGTGTGTGGAGATGTCATTAATTGGGAAGAGGAAGATCAAGAGAAAAAAAGGTTTGCTGGGAACAGACAAGAATTCTTTCTGCCTATTTAAGTTTGATGCTTCGGAAACATTAACACTGAAGATACCAAGTAGATAAATAGTGTAAGAATTTGGGAGAGATGTCAGGGTTAAAATATAAATTAGGGAGTCATGAGAATAGAAGTGAGATATTTCATCGTAATGTTAAAAGATATGAAATATTTAGATGTATACAAGAGCTAGCTAGTTATATAAATTGTGGTATTCCTAATGGAACATCATGTAGCCTTTAAGCAAAGGTATAGACTCACATAGGCTGATATCCTTTCTTAAATTTTGCATTCGTGATTTGCCTTACTCTTTTACTATTATTACCACTTATGCAATTTGCCCCACATAGCATGGTAATTAATGCTCATCAAGATTACTGGTTCTCTTCACCTTCCAGACACCCACAACATTGATATTAGGCATAATAACCTAAATTGTTTTAGTCAGTGAAATGTGAGCAGAAGTGACACATCTGAAAATGTATTTATTTTACACTCATTGCTGAAATACAAGTTCGCAATGCATATTGTTCTGGGTTTACCATTGTGTTCTAAAAACATTCAATGTATTTCTCCATCGTCTTCGGGCTTGTAATGTTGGAGAAGACACCTGTATTTGCCATTTCTTTCTGGTAATCTGTCTTTTCTCTTTTGAAATATTCTTGTCTTTTTGGCTTTCTGAAATATTACTTAGATATTCTGAGGTAAGGATTTCTTTTTATTTATCCTGCTTGAAGTATTTTGAGAATCTTGAGTCTAAAGATTGATATTTTTTAATAATTCTGTTCTCAGTTCTCAGCACTTATCTCTTAGACCATTTCCTCCTCCCATTTTCTCTCTGCCTTCTTCTAAAACTCTAATTTGATGTATGTTGAACTGTTCCTCTCTCTCTCCTCCTTGACTCTTAACCTCTTTATATATTATCTAACACAATCTCTCTGAGCTGCAATTGGATATCTTCTAGTTAACTAACACTCTCCAATCCTGTTGAAACCGTATTTTCATATTTCACATTTTCATATTTTCTCTTTATTTTCTTCTTCCATTACTTTATCATGAAAATTTTCATGTTACTGTATTTGTTTTATCTCATATCTACCTCTGTATCCACCGCATCATCTATTCATCATTCCATCATATTTTGATGCATTTAAAAAGTACACATCAACCCCATGCACATTAGCAAACATATATACTATTAATTAAGTTAATATTTGTTTACAGTTCTTTCATATTTTTTAACTAACCAGCTTAATAAAATCTAATAGCCTCTTGTTCTTTGCTCATAATTATAAACCTCTAATATTTCTTTAAACATATTAAACATATTCTATGTGATAATTCAGAAACTCTGTTTCTGTGATCTGTTTTTTTTTCTCTTCTGGTTCTCACTCATGCATGGCCTCTTGTTTTCCTTACATTCTGGAACATTTTTGTTTAAGAGTTCATTATTTATAAGCTTTAAGAGAATCCTTTGATTCCTGGATTTAACTAGCATTCTTCTTTCATTTGTTTCTCCCAGTTGCTTTATGCGCCCTAACAACCCAGGATCATTTAAATTAAATTCTTCCTCTGGAATACTATGAATTATATTTTGCTTCCCATCTATCATCGAAGTCAAGACAGGCACATTTTCATATTTTCTCTTTATTTTCTTCTTCCATTACTTTATTATGAAAATTTTCATGTTACTGTATTTGTTTTATCTCATATCTACCTCTGTATCCACCGCATTATCTATTCATCATTCCGTCATGTTTTGATGCATTTAAAAGTACACATCAACCCCATGCACTTTAGCAAACATATATACTATTAATTGAGTTAATATTTGTTTACAGTTCTTTCTTTTTAGAGAATAAAATTCTGTTTTGTAAGTTTCAAAACCAAGATATAAAACATTAACATAACACCAGGTTTCTCACGCCCCTTCCCAGTCAGTCCATAACACCTCTTTCCAACACTGGAGGTATCAGCTGTTCTAATTTTTCCACCTTAAATTAGTTTAGCTTCTTCTAGAATTTCATATAAATAGAATCATGTAGTTCGTTCTCTTTCGTGTGTGGCTTCCTTCACTTAGCATAATGTTTTTGAGACTTATCCATGTTGTTAAATGTGTCAGTGGTTTGTTCCTTTTTATTGCTATTTTATTGCTATTGTATACATATATCACAATTTGTTTATCCATTCTTGTGTTGATGAACACTTGAGCTGTTGCCAGTTGGGAGCTATTATTAATAAAGCTTCTATGACATTTGCATACAGGCATTTTTTGAACATACGCTTTCATTTCTCTTAGGTAAAGACCTCGGAAGTAGAATTGTTGGGTCATAGGTAGTCTTATAAGAAATTTCCACACCATCTTTCAAAGTGGCTATACTATTTTATACTCCCACCAATATTATATGGCAGCACCCATTTTCTCTTTCTGCATGGTGGTTTTATTTCCTACTCACTCTTTAAGATCCATCCTTTTAGAATCTGATTTTTCTATGGGAGTTTCCTATTACATTCCCAGCTTGGGTGGGCCCTAGATGTCATCTACTGCTCTGTGCCCTGACATCAATCAAAACAGAGATTAAAATCCACCAAAGTTGAGCAAATATTCTTAGGATAAAAGCCAGTTTCAAGGATGTACCTCTAGGATTCTTAATTTTATTTCATTTTGGCATCTGCCAATTTCTTACTTGTTTACAAGATCTTTAAAGCATTGAAAATATAAAATTATCCACAAATTTTAGTTATTTGTTAATGGGAGAGATTCATCTCCCATTTAATGGAATTTTAATTATCATAATCGGCAGTCTCTAAAATATACTCTTTAAAATGTAAATCAGATCACATCATACCTCTGATTAAAATTTTCCAGTGACTTTATATGGTACTTTGAACAAAACTTCAACTTCTTATTTTGCTCTTAAAGGCCCTATCTACATGATATGACCTAAGTGTATTTCCACGATTCCATCTTAAAACATTACACTCCTGCTATATTGGCCTTCTTTCTGGTCCTCAAATCACTCAGCTTTTCTCCACCTTAGGTCACTGCTGATTCCTTCACCAGGCTGCCTCTTTCTCATTTTTAATGTCTCTAACTTTGTCATTTGAAGTAGCCCCCTCACTACCAATCACTCTTTATCCCCAAAGTCTGTTATTTTCTCATAGCTCTAATCACCATAAGAAATCATATTATTATTTACTTATTTATTTGCTTGTTGTATGTCTTGCCCTATTAAAGAATGTAAATACCATGAGAGTAGAGATTATGTCTGTTTCACTTCTGTTTTTCCAGTGCCTAAAACTGTACTTGTAACTAGAAGTTAACAATTTAAGAATTTAACTATGAAGAGTTGTTAGATGAATGAACAAATGAATACATTCTGCAGGGACTACTCATATATATGTATGTTCACTGTAAAGGTAGTCATGCATGAATATGTGATTATTAAATTTTTATTTAAAAAAATAACCTAATTTCCTTTTATTTCTCCTTTACCTGGTATTATTTGAATTGTTAAAAATTATATATGTGCATATTTATTTATGAATCACAGGGCCATTCTATTTATTGTCTAAAAGAAACGCTGATTTTCAAAGGGTTTAGAACCACTATACTAAGTGCTCAGGATCCTCTATACTCTAAGCACCAGACCCATATTTGTCTAATGTTCTACCAAATAGATAGCCCTCAGTAATTACATGGCATTTTAAATT
The DNA here is from genome assembly GCF_000151845.1 of Pteropus vampyrus. NCBI lineage: Eukaryota > Metazoa > Chordata > Mammalia > Chiroptera > Pteropodidae > Pteropus > Pteropus vampyrus. The sequence goes on along the minus strand of NW_011888861.1, from coordinate 3,105,833 downwards.
TAACATGTCCAAAGCAAAACTCATCATGTGGCTCTACAAAACTTCCTCCCTTGGTTCCCAAGCATTATGCTCTTGTTTACCATAACCCACTCCCTATCATTTAATCAGTGGTCAAGTATTACCTTTCTGCCTCCTCGATATCACACGATTGTCTATTCCTTTCCATTCCATTAACATGCCTTAATTTAGATGCTCATCATCTTACCCCTGGAACCTTGCAACCTTCTCCTTTTGGGTCTACTACTACCCTTATGTCATTTCTTATTCATAGACTATATACATATTAATCATATTATGGAAATCAAACAACAGAGAGGCTACTGTACATGAAATTGACCATATTATGAAATTCATATTACACAGTAATCATTCTAAAGTTTCAAATCTGATCACATGTCTGGCCCCACATTGCCTACCAAAATAAGTCCATTCCCTTCAGCATGACTATGTCACCAATTGTAACCAAGTTCCATCTTAGTTCAGTCTCTTCCCTGACATGCCACCCATGCCCCTATATTTCAGTCATACAGACCAAATCTTCAGTTCTCATAATATGCTCTTATGTGCCTGAAAACCTTTGAACATCTTATTTCTTCCATCAGAGTCATTCCTACCCCCACCATCTCTTGCCTGCTGATGGAATCTATAGTTATCATTCAAGTTTAGCTCAGTCATCATTTCCACTGTGGAGTTTTCCCCTCATCTCATCAGGCAGAATTGCCTGGGTCTTTTCTCTTCCATGCCCTTGTATCTTTAAACTCACCGTGCTGTATTGTAAATCCTTATGTGCATCTCCCACCTATAATACCAACATCTCATAAAATCCCAAGCAGCCCAGTGTTCATAAGATACTAGACACATGAAAGATATGTAACAAATATTCCTTGAGTAGATTTATGTATTTTGCACTTGTATGGTATCTTTCTTCTAAGGAGTATCATTTCCAGTCTCTGGTTTATGAGCTTGAATTAATATTTCTCAATAATATTTCCCCATGGTACTTTAGACCTTTGTGCTCATGCTTCTTTTATAGGTCCTTAGAGTAGAATTTAATTAAACCATACTTACTCAGTAGAATTACTGCATATCTACCATGGCAGAGCAATCTGGGCTTGAAAAAAAAAACAAACAAACATAAAAAGACACACTCCCTAGCACTGTGAAGCTCACAGTCTTATGGGGACATGATTGCATCATAAAACTTTAGAGCTAGAAGAGACTTTTGAATTTCAACCCAGCCCTTCATTTTACAGACGAGGAGATGAGTGAGGAGAGACTTCGAAAGCAGATTGTAGTAGAGCTAGACAAGAACCAAAATATCCTCATAGGAATCATACCCCCATACCCCCCCACACACACACAGTAGGAGAATGCTATAAAGTACGTAAAACATTCCTATTTAGCTGGTAAGTGAAATCTATTTTAAAAATTGGGAACACTAGTAAAGAAAAGTGATGAGATCATGTGTAGCCTTTGACAAGTAATTTAAAGTCTGTGCCTTAGTTTCCTCATATACAAAATAGGAATAATATTGGCTACCTTGCAGAATAGTGTAAAAATTATAAATGATGCATGTAAAATACTCTATCAGCTAGAGATATTTTGGTTGCAAGCAACATAAAACCCAATTTATAGAATCTTAAATAAGAGATTATTTTTTCATATTAAAAGTCTGGAGGTAGGTGGCTGCTGGCATTAGTCCAGTAGCACATGTTGCTAAAAGTTTGTTGAACTTTTCTTATGTCTGTGACCTCATGGTGGCCACACCCCTGTTAAAGGTCCAGATATCATGCCTGTACTCATGGCAGGAATGAGGGGAAAGGAGAAAGGTCCTGCTAGACACATCTATCTCTTTTATTGGGACAGAAGTTAACCTAGGAATGCCCAGCAGAATTCTGCTTGTTTTCTGGGCCCTGTGCCATCATATCATTATCTCTAGCTAGACAAAAAACTACAAAAAGCAAGCATTTGGCTTTTAAGCCTCTGTAGTGAGGGTGTCAAGGGGAAAGGAGTTGGGAATAGCTTTTCATAACTGATTAACAGGACCTTCCACAAGAACCTACCATATAAGAAAATGCTTAATAAAAGATAGCTATTGAAATTCTCTTATTTAATTTTAATTCCCATCCTCCACCCCTTCCCCCTTTGGCAGCTATTAGCTTGTTCTCTATATCTATGGCTTTGTTTCTGTTTTGTTTATACTTTTTTTTTTTTTTTGAGATTCCACATGTGGTATTTGTCTTTCTCTGTCTGACTTATCTCACTTAGCATAATATCCCCTAGGTCATAAAGATTTCATTCTTTTTTTATTTCTGAATATATTAGAATTCTTAAAAAAAAAAACAAAAAACAAAAAACCTGTGAGGTTTGCTCTGAACCCATGTAGTCATCTTGATCTCTGTGCCCTTTAACAATGAATTCTCATTACAAAGAGTGAACAAGAAAGTATTATCTGGTTTTGGTGAATGGTTTGTGGCTTCAATGCACCACTTGCTATTCACATCTTACATAGTTCTTGAGATTGTCACGGGATTATGGGAATTTGGTGACTTGGGTCATGAACTCCATTATTTTGACATTAGCCTTCAAGTTAAAGATCCAAAATTAAGCTCGTCTTTATATCTATTTTTAACATCTTGGATTTGGAAGGAGATTAGATGAAACCCCAAAATACATTGATGATTGTGAAATAATGGAAATGTAAGTAGAAGCATGAAGAATCAATGTGTCTTTATCATTCTTACCAGTTTAAATAAAATGACAGACTATTCTCAGAGTCAAAAATAATTCAAGATTTAATTGACAAAGGTATTTTAAGGTTCTGTCTTTTTCTGTTTTCCTCCTGCCTTGGTGAAGCTATGAATTATGTTGCAAGCATTCAGCATCTTGAAATAGTAGTTACTAAGACAACGTCTCAAATTAAGAATTAATTTGATATTTTAACATTCTCCTGCATGCACATACAAACATATTGGTATTGCGCTTCTCATTTTGCCTTAGCATACATAATGTCTCCTAAGAGAACCCTGTATATTTTTTAGATTCTGAAAATTAATGTTTTCATAAGTAAGTAGAATCCTTTAAACATAATAAAGGATCAACTTTTTAAGAGAAAGCTATTTATTGCATGTGTCAGAGTCATATTATATACTTGTTAGTAGGTCTCCAGGCTGGCTTCCACCAAATTATGATAAACAGCTACTTTTATCTAAAAGTTGATTCCAGAGATCCCATGATTATTTGTTAATGGTCCCTTGGCTTATTTTCTGTATGCTTTTCTTAATTTCTTGTTGTGCACACGTGAGGTTTCCGTAAAGTGGTTAATTATGCATCTCAGATTTGAACTATGTAAGAGCTGGCAGGTGCTACCTCTGATGGGAAATAAAGATTCTGGGAAAGTTGCTGCTCTCTGTGGAAACATAAGCCTTCCCGCAGAAGGTTAGGGGCGTCAGACCATAAAGAAAACACAACTCAATTTACCTACGTGACTTATAGAGAATCAAAGCACAGATCAGCTAAGTCACTTTCCCAAGACTGTAAACTAGTAGTGGCAGAGGCAAAATTAAATGCTAGGTCCTCATAAACTTGAAACTCTTTCACACCTTTTTATGGAGATAATATGGCAATGGTCCTCTCTCCGTCAGCATGACTACATACCTCTTGGCGAGGTGTCAGGCACTGTGCTTGGTGCTAGGGATACAAAAGGGACAAAGACACAGTCTTGCTCTTAAAGAGTTCATGATCTTTGGAATCTCTGAGAGGAATGAGAAAACTGGGACAGCCCTGATTAAGGTAGAATAGGCTCTGCACACTTAACTGAGAGATCGGTAGAGAGGATGGTGATTTAAATTAAATGAAGCCTCTTTTCTTCCTGATTCTATCTTCTCTAAACAATCTGTCTTCAAAAGGTCATGTAATGGCTTTCTGTCCAGCAGACAGAAAAAAACGAATCTTGGCTCAGCCACTTACCTCTTTGCATCTCTATTTATCTATAAATAAGGATGGTAATAATGTTTAACCTCTAGAGCTGCGACAGTGTAGTAACATAGAGCCTCTCATTTGCGCATTAAGGGAGAACTTACTATTCACCAGGTAGTCTTCAGAGAATCTAATTTTTCTCTTATATTTATCCTACCTAGTTTTTCTCCCTCAAACGATATGTCCTTCAAGGTTACAAGAAAACTTTCCTCAGTATCCTTCCTCTTGTGCCTCTTGGGTCTTCCTACTCCTAAAGTTGTTGGCGATGCAAAACCCTTAGAAATCACAAGAGTGAAGAATGGGTTAGGGGTTAGGGTAGGGACAGCTCAGTTGGCTGTGTGAAATGGGGAGATGGGAGGAAAGTTGTAGCAGCAGCCAGTGCAGTCTCCTCAGCCATGATTGAAGTGTGACTGCCAACTCTTTAGTCTGGGCCAACTCTAGAGCAGGGTGGATGAATAGAGAGCCTTCAGCTTTAGTGTTCAATGGAAACTCTATCCCTATTTTTCAGCCCCCGCCATATGAGCACCAACAGGGGCTGGTTTAGCATGATTTAGGCAAATGTCATTCTCTCCACTGGGAATAGTTGGAACCTTCCTAGGCTTTTTTTTTTTTTTAATGTAAAATGATGGTTTACTTTATTATAAAAAGAATACATGTCATTTTTTAAACCAGGAAAAGAAAAATGTTGAAATATAAACAATTAATATTTTGAAATTTCACCATCTTTTAAACACAAGCATGGCAGTGAATTGTTGAAAAAAGGTTTGATAAATGAATATCAATATTTCATCACCGTTTCATGAAAAATGCTTTTCTTGGCTTAAGTTTTAAAGTGTCACAATAATAATAAATATTTTGGATTATACACTTGCATCATTTCAGATATCTTTATTGGTATGTATATAATTCTATGTATTTAGTATAATATGTATATTTCATGCTTATAAATTTGGCAAATATAGTCAAGGACGTCTTTGATCTGTAATCATAATAAATTAATATCCAGTGCTCTGTGCTTTCTGGACATTGTATAATACAAAAATAAAGGCCCTCAAAGAGCTCACAGTCTAGTTGGGGAAACAACTATTTCATTGCTTCCAGAAACTGACCTCATTGTCTTGCTAGCAGCTACTGATTATGGTCCAAGATTCTAAAAAAAGACATCCCAACTCACAAATCAACTCCAAATTATAGAAGAAATACAGTTGCACATTTACCACCAGATCTATTGTCTTCTTTTTCTATCTATGATGCTATACCATACACCACCCACTCAAGAATAAATGTAGTATTGCCAAGACTTTGTCCTACTCACACAATAAGATGTAGGATTGAGAAAATTATTCACATGGTCAAGCCATTTGGGCTTTTAAATTATCAGACTATTTACTCATAGAAATTTTGTCCTGAATTACCTAAATATCTACCTTGGTTCTTTCATTCGTTTTAGAAGTACACCCATAATATAAGATTGAGTCATATTCAAAAGAATTTTTGTTTATCCTCTTATCTGGTACACTAGAAAAGAGAGGCATATTTATCCAAATTGGAGTTGCTTGGCAACTGCATCAGCTTTCCATTCTAGTTAACCAGCTGTGGATGGAGCCTGTTAGAGTCCAAAGACTGAGTTTACACTCACATATTCACAAGAGGCCTAGACCTAAGGTCAGTGACTGAGCTCTGATCTCAATAGACTCATTGCTTCTTGCATTTATAAGATAATAGGCCCTCAGATTTGGAAGGCCCAAAATGTTATTTAATCTAAGTGCCACCCGTCTCTAACTTCACTGCAGAGGTCTGGACCAACCACTGTATGAACATCTGCCAAGTTTTGTGAACTATTAAACTCAAAACTTTTTTCAACAGTGCACTAGCATGCTTGAGTTTAAACAGATGGCGAGGTTTCCAAATATTAACATGTTTATATTTCAACATTTTTTGTTTTCTGATTTTTTTGAAAAGGACATGCATTCTTTTCACAATGAATAAAACCATTATGTTTATCCCATCTTTGGATGATTTTTACCCATTAAAATTTTTCCTTATACTGAGACAAAAATCTCTTTACTTACTTTCCCCATTAAAGATAGTTTACCTCTTGGTGCATTATAGATCAAATCTAATTTCTTTCCCATATTACAGCCTAGCAACATTTTATTTTCATCTAAGTTTGTCTTCAGGCTAAATTTTCCATTTCTCTAATCAGACTTCACACAGATAGTGTCTAGTGCCATCACTCCATTAATGCAACTCATTAATGCAGGACCCGTTTGATACAAATAATTGTCTTTTTCACTTTTAGATGCCATCTCTGAAGTCCACACCCACTGTATCTACCTAACCTTCACTCATTTCACTTTTTCCACTTTTTCCCTGCTATGAGTAATGGTTTCCTCTTTATTAAAACTCCTGCCTGTAGAGTCCGTAACTTCATCCTCAGGAGTGACTAATGGTGGGAATTATAGGCATCATAGTAGACTGATAGGGGAAATGTATGGGGTAACCGTGATATCCATTTATAAGAAATCACTAGCTTTCTGTGTTTTCCTTGTGGTAACTCACTTTCTGATTCTATTGTTATCCCATTAACATGGATCCGCCTCTTACAAAAATGAACAAAAGCTCCTGATTGGGAATAGGCAGGCAAAAACATTCAATTTCATACTTATAAGTAATAAGATGTACCTCAATTATAGTGAATTATTTACTACATCATGCCCAAAATCATGCTTTGGGGAAGAGGATGAGGGTTGAAGATTTCCAATGCCAGTTTTCAGTTCCCAATGAAAACATCCAAGTTATTTTTAATGTAAAAGATATCAGCAAAGTAGTTCAGAATCTCTTATGTTTGTCCCTATTCTGTTAGGTAACAAATTTAAGTTCATATCATTAATCTTGTATAATTATCCTTTTTCCTAATAAAATCATAATTAACTAGATTCTTATTAAAAAAGTAATAACTGAAACTGGATTTTTTTTTTAAGTATAACAAAAAAGCAAGCCTTCCAAATTTCCACATCTTTTTCAGTGCTATTCAGAAACAATCATTAATTGTATTTACCTGTGTGTTCTTCCAGACCTCATTTTCTACACACATATGTACATGTACGTGTTTTTTTTTCCTTTGGAGATCTTTCCGTATTAGACAGGGAGACTTGCCACATTCTTTTCAATACTTATTTACTCCTATATGAATGTACAATATCTGATTTAATGAGCCTCCTATTAGTTGACATTTAGCTTGTTTCTAGGACTCACAATTAAAAGCAATTATTTTAACTTAATTAATTCAAAATGTATAACATGTACCAAGTGCCAAGCATTTTATAAAAGTGAGCTCATTTAATCTCTAAAATAACCCATTGAGGTAGATACTAATCTCATCATCTCCATTTTATAGATAAGGAAACTCAAAATAGAGCAATAAAATGACTTGTCCCATGTCACACGGCTGTAAAAAATAGAGCTAGAATTCAAACCCGGGCTACTCTGGTTTAAGACTCCATGCCAAGCTTCAATGGGCTTTGATTCCTCTCCATTGCTGCAGCACAATTATCTATTCCTGAAGCAGATCAGTTGCTAGGCATAAGGAATGAAAGATGCTTTTAGTAGCCAGTATTAGTATGTGAAAAAACTGAGAAAGAAGAGAAAAAATAAATGGCAAAATATATCCATAGCCACTTCCATTCCACTCTCCCATGCTTATTCTCAACAACCTCTGCAAAGCTTCTTGAAAGGCAGACAGGCCAAACCATCCTCAGTGATAAATTCCCCTGCAAGCGTGAAGTCACGTCAACCAGACATATTGAAGGAGTGGAGGTGACAGCCCAAAGAGCATGAGCTTTTAAATCCTGCAGAAAAACAGTGCAGATACTAACTCAATTTTGTACAAAGCTTCGTTAGGGACACATGATTTTAAGTTAAAGGTAAATAATCTAATCAAGACTTTTTAAAAGAAGAATTTGTCTCAAGAAATCTTTTTATCAGAGCCACAATTATAGCTTCTGAATCTGAAGAGAAGCAATTTTGTTGCTCTGAAAAGCTCAAAAGCCACAATGCACTCAATTCTTTTTCCCAGAAACAGAGCAATTTGTTCTCTGGTGCCAGTTTTTATATTTCCTAAAGATGACATTGCATGCTGCCAGTAGTAACAGTATTTCAATTTCAAAAGACTTGAGTAGGACCTTGTCAATGCTTTGGGTTTTAAATTTGACAAACTCTACCCTTCCATTCCCAAATGGTAAATATAAAAAATATCTGCCAATTTCTTTGAGTACGTGTAATGCTAATTAGATCAGTGCTCTAATTTTATTTCTGGCCATTGGTATAGCTATAGCTTTGCTGAAATATTAGTAATGACAAAATTGTTTGCACATTTTTGAAAGTGTGAGACTATAAATCACCTTGAGAGAAATCACTTTAATCAGAACATGAGAGCTACATCTGAACAATTTGTTTTACTGTTGTACACTATTGGTGGTAGAAAGGCAATTTGAACTTCAAAATGAAAAAAACTTATAGACAATAAATGCAGCAAGGGAGTTTATGCAAAGTTAATGCAACTCTTGAATCAGGTAGTCAAAAAGAAAAATTCAGAAAATTAATGTCTCATCTGAGGAACACAAATTTGATGATCTGAATAAAGAAAAAATGTTTCCAAGATTTAGAATATTTTACAAATAAATTTCCAGAAATATTAGAAAGTTTTGAAATTTTTCTTGATATTTCCTTTGACAACCGCAGAGGCCAGACCCACCAAGATTCAAAGTCAGCTGTCCCCCCAACTTCCATCTCCCAGTTCTGATAGCTCCACTCCCATCTAGTGTGACCTCTTTAAGAAATCACATGAGATGCGCACTCCAAGAGGGGATATGAGCTCTCAGTGGCCATTTTAATCCTCTGCTTCTTCACCATCCAATAAGTATGTATGTACCATTTTTCTATTTGGAATAAAATCATAACTGATGAGTACATCTACATCAGAAATACCAACTACAGTAGTCAGCCTTATCCCCAGGGAATACATTCCAGGACCTCAAGTGGATGCCTGAAACTGGGTAATACCAAACCCTATATATACTATTTTTTTCCTATACAAACATATCTAAATACATACATACATACATATGATAAAGTTTAATTTATAAATTGGACACAGTAAGAGATTAACAGTAATAACTAATAATAAAATAGAAGAACTATAATAATATACTGTAATAAAAGTTATATGAATGTGATCTCTCTGTCATAACCCATCTGATAACCTTGATGGCTACTAAGTGACTAATAGCTATGGAGCATCTATAGCGTGAAAACTCTGGACAGAGGGATGATCTACCTCCCAGGCAGGACAGAATGGGACAGCATGAGATGTCACCACAATACTCAGAACACCATGAAATTTAAAACATGCGTTGTTTATTTCTAGAAATTTCCATGTAATATTTTCAAGCCTTGGTGGACCCAGGTAACTGAAACCTCAGAAGGCAACACCACAGATAAAAGGGGAGCACCGTAAGAACTGTAGACAATCACGGGGATAACAGAGTTTGGTTTTATATCATCTACTTAGGAAATAATTGTGAAAGACTTTGAAATATACCAAAAGGTTACTGGGTGTTCTCAGTGGAAAACTGTTTTGCTTAGAACACACTCTCCTGGGTTATCTGGTTCTATGCGGCTTATGTCTTTTACTGTCCTTGAGCTATTTTTTAACTCTTTAAGTTGTAGATAACAACTGCAATGCAATTATTTTTTGTTAATGAACCTACAAATTAATATGGTCAAGTGGAGAGACAATTGCTTCTCTCTCCTACCCTGCAGAAATAGCCAGCTTTGCACCTATATGCAAATTTATGTTATGGTCTACCTATGCCTCTGCTTTTTAAATTCTCCTAGGAAACAATTTTAACATTTTATTGTTTTTTTATTAATTAATAGGTTAAATAAGCTCTTTGACACATTCATTTCATATGAGTATAAAAGTCATGATTTTATATTTTATGAAAATTATCTTTAACAATTTAATAAATTATTATATTTTAGAATTTAATTAAATTTTTACATTACTCAAGCTATCACTTCATTTTGCAAGAGAACGTCCAGGTTCTCATTCCTAAGAACAGAATATAAAAATACGGTAATTTCCCTCAGCTCTGCTCATCATTCTTATCTTTCAAGTAAATTTTTTTCTTATGATTTTATATGATCTTTTGTTTCTCTTATAAATGTTTCACTCACAGATTTCCTTGCAGGCTTCAGTCAGGAAAATTTATCAAACAGAGGCCATTATGGTTATTTCATTAGTGGAATAGGTTTTTTTTTTCCACCTTTCCTTTTTTGGGGGGAGGTTTTTTTAATACATACTTATAAATCATTGCTATTCTTCATTTTCTCTTTTTATTTTGCAATATCTAAGCCAATTCATTGGACAAAGTACAGCTAACTAACATTTATGTAGAAAGTATGTTTGTGAAATGCCCCCAAGAAGGCCTTTAAGTAATACAGGACTTGCATAATTTGTTCAGACTCTCTTGGTGGATGAATTATTGCTGAGAGTGTATTAGACATTTGAGAAAACAGAATCTGTAGTTTCTAAGAAATTTTTTAATAAATGAGTATCACAGTTCTTAGAGCAATAATTACCAAGGTCTTGTATGTTATGATAACCACACACACATGCCCTCACCCTAAAAGTACTGAGAAGGAAATACATATTTTTCTTTGATGTTGATTTTAGTTTGAGACCCCTTTTTAAATTGCAATCAATACATCCCTGATATAAGTGGAAATATTTGAAGCGTTTCTGTAATATTTGAGGATTGGGAGCAGACAGAAGACCAGCAGTTTGTAGTGATAGAATTTTATTAAATTAAAACCATCCTTGTGGAACTTACAGCTGAAGGGAGAGACATGGAAGGGAGAGACTTCAAGGACCATGCACGGTAGTTATTCCTAATAGTGAACCACAGCGCTCCCTGCATCCATAGCAATTTCTTTACAAGGGTTGAGAACCTGAGTTTATTTTTTCTTTAACTTGCTCTTTCAGGAAATCTATAAATAGGAACTGTTGTCAACTCTGATCCTTAAGCTCCCCAGGAAACAAAGTATTCATAGGAACAAATAGACTCAAGAATGCTACTTGTGTTTATAGATAAAGCAATTTTGTTAGTTTTATATTTACTAATGCCATAAATGGCAGCACTTTCTGTCATATTCTTTACTTAATAACAAAGTGATGCTTTGCATAAAAAGTATTCAGTCCTAATGTGTCCCTTTTTCATCCTCCCAATAGTTCTGCTGGTCACCTAGGCATAGGGTGGTATTTATCAGTCAAGTCAGATCCTACCATTTAGTATCGTTTACTCGATCCCCAAATTGCCATTCTGGAAAATGACTTATAATAGTATCTATTTGACAGGGTTGCTTTGAGAATTATGAAACTTGATATGTATAAACAAGGTGTCTAGGATGCAGTAGGCCCTCAATAAACATTTATTAGCAGCTTAAAGGTCAAAGAATGATTCAAAAGCTGGTGCATTAAGGTAATTTTAGGAAATAATTCAGGAAAGATCCATTCCAATTCACACAACTCTGTCTTCCTTCTCTCAAGATAAGAAGCAGAGAGGAGCTGTTGCCTTGTAGGGGGAGAGACAGAGAAGAAAAGGGGCAAGCCCCACTTAAAGAACCAATCAACAAAATTAATATAGAAGTTCCATGAGCATTTGTTAAAGGATCTCCTGAGATGATAGTTCTTAAGGGTGGGACATATATTTCTGATGGCTCTTAAATATCCTCCAGGTGGTCTGTGAATTCCTTATAGATTTAAGAACAGTAAGAAGAATTTAAGACAGCACCTCACTGCTCTAAATAAATTTAGATCTTCCAACCCGGATAAATTATGTCCCAGAAAACAAAGGCAACCAGCTACGAAATTTGTTAAATAATTGTCAGTTGTCTTTAAGGAATCTGGGAGGATGAAAGGAATGCGAAAAAGTTAAAGATAAGGAAATATTATCTTCTTATGCATAGAGGGAAGATTCTGTGACTCATCAGTCTATATATTTAGCAGAGATTCTAGACAAAATTCTAGGGAATATTATTAAGTACATAGTTTTTAAGTACTCAGAAAATATAGCGGAATAGGCAAAAATTTTAAGGATTGATAATAGCTTATTTTAGTTAGGGAAAGAATATATACAGCAGTGCTTATTAAACTTTAATAAGCATGTGAGTCACTTGGAAATCTTGTTAAATGGTGGATTGTGATTCTGTGGGTCTGGATGGGGCCTGGGAATATATATTACTTACAAGACTATGAGAATTCTGTTTGTCTTTGGACCATGCTTTGTATAGCTAGGCTACAGAATAATATCATATACTCTTGAAAGAAATACATATTGGAGAAAAATTTATAATATTCATTAGAATTTTAAAATACGCATGCCTTTTATTATAGCAATTTTGTTTTTAGAAATTAATTCTTTCTCATTTGCATAAAGATCAAAGGATGTTCATGGTTACAATTATTTATAAAAGCAAAAGTTTGGCAACAGTCTATCAGTAGAGGAGTAGTAAATTGTGGTAAACTGAAGACTATTTTGAAACCATCAAAAAAAAAACTTACTGTCGTGGAAGATCTTCAGATATTTCATTAAAAGAGATAATGTAGAGCATTATCCAATGTTCACTTTTTAAGAAACCAAATATATACATCAATACAGAAGGATATACGTCAATTTCAGAGTGCTTTCCTTTGAGTAAAGGCATAGAACTAGAGTAGGGGAGTGAAAAGGGAACTTTCACTTTGTAGTGTTTTTCCTCTTGTATTTTATATACTTTAACAAAGAATTTGTCTACAGTTTGTGTGATTGTTTTTAATAGAAAGGCAAGAGATGACCGATGAAAGTTGTTACAAATTCATTAAGAATCTCTTCATGAATGATGTCAAAAAGAAAACTTTTGTTTTTCTCTACTACTACTACTACTACTACTACTACTACTACTACTACTACTTCTACTACTTCTACTTCTGCTACTATTACTCACACTACTTCTGACACCAAATGTGTGTGTTTTTCACACTAAGTATTCTGACACTAACTACCTGGAACTAGCACAGACCATACTTATTAAAGGCTCTGTCCCACAAGACTTTCCCCCACTTCAGGAGCCAATCACAAATCTGGGCCTCTGGTATATCTGAATATAAATCAGGAGTTCCCAAGACCTTCTCAAGTTTAATAATTTGCTAAAAGAGCTCACAGAACTCAAGAAAACAGTTTATTTACTATAACTGTTTTATTGTAAGGGATACAACTCAGAAACAGCCAAATGGAAGGGATGCATAGAGCAAGATATGGGGGAGGGATGCCGAGCTTCTGTGCTCTCCCTGATTGTGTCACCTTCCCAGAACCTTGATGGGTTCATCAACTTGGAAACTCTCCAAACCCCTTCAGTTAGGGTCTTTTATGGAAGCTTCATCATGTAGGCATGATTAATTAAATCATTGGCCATTAATGATTAACTCAACCTCCATGCTCCCCACCCCTCTCTGGAGGTCCAGAGGTGGGGCTGAAAGTTCCAGCTGTCTAATCACATGCTTGATTCCCTTGGCAATCAGCTTTAATCCTTACAGGCTTTCTAAAAGTCACCTCATTAACATAAATTTAGTTATAGTTAACTGGGGCTTGCTATGAATAACAAAAGACACTTCTTTCCCCTTTATTGCTTTCTTACTATGTCAGGAACTAAGGACAAAAAACAAATAATATAACAAAAAATATTCCTATCACTTTACTGCTTAAGAGATTATAAGGGTTTCAGGAGCTCTGTGCCAAGAACAAGGAACAAAGATGCCTGGAAACATTGACCATATCTAAGAGAATGAAATTGATTTGGGATAAATATTAAGCCCTACTCTTAAATTTAAAAATCCAACAACACAAGTAAAAAATGAGGGAAATATGGATTAATAACATCTCATTTGACAAGACAGAGATTTTAGCTGACTGACACTCCAAATAAGCTAAGAATATAATTTGGCTGCCACACACATTTGATCACATAGTTAGAAAAAGGTTTCTCATGATTCCAACTAGAACCAGAAGGGAATTTTCATGAAGAGAAATTTCAGGTCTCTATAAAGAACTGTAGCCTGTCTAACCAAAAAATGGATTGTTTTGTGAGGTCTTGTATTCAAGCAGAGAACTACCTCTTGCCAGATGACATAGAAAAGCATCAGGTACACAACCTTTAAGGCAATTATGGAATTCTAAAAATGTACAATTTTATGACGTGAATTAACAATTAACTCATGATTTTTAATATTTATAAACTAGATGTGATATGATACTCTAAACAAATAATTTTATTCATTTGATCAATTCCATCGAAAATGATAGTTTTACAATATGAATGAGATGTAGAGTCAGTGGTCCAAGGGATTTCTACCTCACTGAATGTGGTGTATACTTCTTTATTAAAGGTACTTCCTTAAATTCCAAACCTGAAAGAGATGATGAACATCTAGTCTAAAACAATCTCACTGAAAATGAAATATAATTGTGTGGTGAAGCAGAAAGAATCCTTTGTATTCAACCTCAGCCTTACCCCAGCGGGGGTGAGGAGAGCTGCTTTTCATTCCTACTCCCTTCTACCCTGGCCACAACAATGCTAGGGCACCTAGCATCAAGGATGGCTGCTGACATTTGAGATACTGGTAGTAGTGGTGTAGCAATTCCTCTACCATACTTATGTCCTACTCTGACCATAGTTTTGATTGATGTTTCAGAAACAAAATCTCTCACCTCCTAGGCAATGAAGATCAGAGCTGTCGATAAATTTTCTGCCCTGTACCTAGCCCCTAGTTGAGGACCGTACTTGGTACTATGCCTGTCGACTTTACTGATGTTAATGGGAGTTTTCCAGCCCAAACATTTCATGTTGCCCTTACATAAAACTAACGTGCCATGAATTTATTTTTTTAACCATTCTTCCACTAAAAAAAAAAATCAAATTACTCATCCTAATATTTTCATGACTTAATTTTTACAGACCATAAAATTGCTATTGGCTGCCTTGATTTTGGCATTGGTTTTGGTATGCATCCCGTTGATTGTCGAGTTAGGAGAAAAATAAACCTTCAAAGAAAAAAGCAAATAGATCCATTTGGGGGATTTGTATTGCATATGAGAGGGAGGAATTTGTATCTGTGTATGTATGTTATGCTGTCACTCTAAAATTTGATGCAAGTGGGCAGAATTATGCTAGTAGTAGTTTACTCTCCAAAAAAATAAAAACAACACTGATTTGTAGCAGTTGACAAATTCTATGGTTAATTTCAAGCTACCAACATGGATACCACTCAATTGGGCATTGGGAAGAGATATGCTAATAATCTCTACCGAGTTAAACAAGCCTCCTCAACTAGAAGTGAGGGAAGAAATTTAGTTGGGTATTTAGAGTAAAAAAAAAAAAAAAACCTATAACATTCGACACCTGGAATGAATCTTTCTTCATAAAAGATTTTACAAAGGTATTTCAAGCTTGTTGTGCCTGGTACATTAAAATAAAGCAGTATTTGTTTCTCTTTCCCGTTCTTTCACCATTTTGATCAGCTGTCTAAATTTGTGTTCTTACTAAAAACTATTTTAAGAATGAAAATTGCAGCTATTCTAATATTTATTTTGAGGTCCTTTCTATCTTTGTAAAGTTTAATCTGTATTTTTACATCAAAGAAGAAACTTTAATAGCAAAGCTTTGTGATTATAAGAAACATAATTAGATACCTTTAGAATGATTCCTATACCAGAGACACCCCTCCCTCCATAAAATATCTACATAAATAGTTTGATCCATTCAATATAATGAAATCTATTAGTTATGGTTGATATTCCTTCTCAGTCAGAGTGTCAGAAATTCTTGGCTGGATATCCTATAACCATTGCCAATGCTTCTTCCTTGCCTTCCTGAAGAGAAGCTGAAAAACTAAACCATGTTTAACAGATCTGTCCAATAAGATGCAAGTTAAAGCCCACTTAGAGCTTATAGGAAAAAGGAACAGGTACAACTATCAGCATCCTCTTTCCTCCCCCTCCCTTCTTTCTGAGTTGAGTGTGAATATAATGCCTCGGTCAGTGGCAGGCTAGCTCATGAGGCAACTAGCATGAGGCTGAAAGCTAACACCATATGGATAGCAGATTGAAAAGAGAAAGACATAAGATGAATCTTGATAACGTGGTCAAACCATTGACTAGACTTGGAGCATCTACATCTAGACGTCTTGTTCTATGAGAAAATAGCCTTAATTTTCTAAATAACTTCATTGAAGTATAATTTACATACTATAAAAATCCTTCTATCATAAGTATAAAATCAGTTGATTTTAGTAAATTATAGAGTTGTGTAACCATTGCAATGCACTTTTTCCCTCAAACTCATTTTCAAACAATCTCTGTTCCCAGCATTGACCCTAGACAAGCAGATTAGCTTTCTGACTTTAAACTTACCTTTCCTGGACATTTCATATAAATAGAATCATGCCGTATGTAGTCTTTTACATCTGGCTTCTCATTTACAATAATGCTGTTGAAGTTTATCCGTGCTGTAGCATGTACCAGTATTTTCTGCTTTTTTAATGCTGAATAGTATTTCATTTGTATAGATATACCTCAGTTTGTTTATCCATTTGTCTATTGGTTGATAACTTGGCTGTTTTCAATTTGGGGACATTATAAAAAATACTGGTAAGAATATTTATGTATAAGTTTTTCTGGACCTATATATATTTTCATTTATCTTGGTTAGATTCCTAGGAGTAAAATATGGGAGTAGCAAGTATATTTACAACTAACATTTAAAGAAACTGCCAAACTGTTTTCCAAAGTGGCTGTACCATTTTACATTCCCACCAGCAATGAGTGAGAGTTCCAGTTTCTTTACATTCTTGCCAATATTTGGTATTGTTTGTCCTTTTTTTTAAATAAACATTTTACTAGGCATATAGTGATATCACGTTGTGGCTTTTAATTTAATTTCCCTAAGGACTAATGATTTTGAGTAATTTTCCATGTGCTTACTAGCCATTCATTCATCTTCTTTGGTAAAATGTCTATTCAAGTCTATTGTCCATTTTTAATTAAGTTGGTTGTCTTATTTTTCAGTTGTCTGAGTTCTCTATAGATTTTAGATACATGTTCTTTATCAGATATATAATTTACAAATATTTCTCCCAGGCTTATCTTTTTATTTTCTTAATCTTGTCTTTTGAAGCACATTTTTCATTTTAATAAAGTTCAATTTATCCATTTTTTGTATTTTAGAGCTTAGTGTCATGTCTGAATTCTTCGCTAACCTCAAGGGCACGAAGATTTACTCCTATGAGTAAAGAGTAACCATTAGCTCCATTGGAGCTAATTTTTGAGTATGGTGTAAGGTAAGAGTCTACTTTTGTTTATTTTTATTATTTATTTATTCCACATTTTTCTTTTTTTGAATATGGATATCCAATGGCCTCATCACTATCGAAAAGACTGTCCTGTCTCCATTTAATTGTCTTGGCATCTTTGTTGAAATCAATTTACCTTAAATAAAGGTTTTATTTCTGGAGTCTCAATTTTACTCCATTGATCTATAATGGAGGTCACAAAATATGATCTGTAGGCCAAATCCAGTTCACCACCTTTTTTATAAATAAAATTTTATTGAACACAATCATTTTCGTGTGTTTACATTGTTTGAACTGCTTTGGCACGGCAACAGCAGAGTTGAGTAATTGCAACAGAGACTTTGCAATAGCGAAGTCTCAAATTTGCCATATGGCACTTTATAAAAACAAATTGCAAATCCGTGATTTATATGCTCATCCTTACATCAATACCATATTCATGATTTCTGATGCTTTACAAAAAGTCATGAAATCAGGTAGTAGAATTCTCCAACTTTGTTCTTCTTAATCAAAATTGAGCTATCTTAGGTACTTTGAATTTCCATATAATTTTAAGAACAGCTTGCTAATTTCTGAAAAAAATAGTATGCTAGGATTTTAATAGGAATTGTGCTGACTCTATATAGCAATCTGGGGAGAACAACCATCTTGACACTATTGAGTCTTCCTATGCATGAATATGACATCTCTCTATTTATTAGATCTTTCATTTTCCTCAATAATTTTTTTTATTTTTCAGTGTACAAGTCTTTGCTCTCTTCTGTAAAATGTATTTTTAAGTATTTTATTATTTGCGATGCTATTATAAATAAAATTATTTTCTTAATTTCATTTTCAGATTTTTATTGCTATTATATAAATATACAATTGATTTTTATGTATTTATCTTATGTTGTATGAGCTAGCTAAAATAGTTTTTCTCATATCTTTTTGTGGATTTTTTAGGATTTTCTACATATAGGCTCATGATATATATATAAATAAAGTTTTATTTCTTTCTTCCCAATGTGGACTGAATGCTAGTTTTTCCCCCAAAATTTATTACACTGACTAGAATGTCCAATATGATGTTGAACAGTGTTGTGAGTAGATATCTGGCTTTTTTCCGTGACCTAAGGGAGAAAGTTTTCAGTTTTTCACCATTAAGTATGATTTTAGCTATAGGTTGTTCACAGATATTTTTCATCAGGTTGGGGAAATTTTCTTTTATTTTTAATTTGTTGCGATTTTTTTTAAACCATAAATTGGTCTTAGATTTTTCACATGATTTTTCTGTAACAATTGAGATAATCGTGTGATTTTTGTTCCTTACTATTTAATTAATATGGTATTCTATATTAATTGATTTTCATATTTTAAACCAACCTTACATTCCTGAAACACATCACACTTTTGATGGTGTATAACTCTTTTTATATACTTCTGATTTCTGTTTTTTAATATTTTGTTAAGAATTTTTGCATACATGTGTATGATATTGACTAGTTTTCTTTTCTTGTGATATTTCTATCTGCTTTGTTATCAGGGTAATACTGCTTTCATAGAATGAGTTGAGAGTTATTATCTCCTCTATTTTTAAGAGTTTGGGGGAAATTAAGCCACCAATGAAGCTACATAGATCTGAATTTCTCTTTGTGAAAGATTTCTAACTACTCTCCTTATGAGTATATTTAGATTTTCTATTTCTTCCCAAATCAGTTTTCAGAATTTGTGTCTTTCTAGGAATATTTTTACATTTTATCCAAGCTGTCAAATTTGTTGCCATGATATGGTTTATAATACTCCTATAATCCTTTAAATATTGGTAGGGTCAGTAGTAATATTACCTCTTTTGTTCTTGATTTTGGTCATTTGTGTCTTCTTTTTAATTTTCTTCGTCAGGCTAGCTAAGGGTTTGTTAGTTTTATTGCATTCTTAGTTTCATGTATTTTCTCTATATTTTTTCTATTTCAGTGACTTTCATTCTAATCTTTATTATTTATTTTCTTTTTTTGCACTGGGTTAAATTTTCTCTTCTTTTTTCTTAAGTCAGAAGTTTAGGTCATAGATTTGAGACTTTTTACTGAAATTAGCTTTGCTACAGATTAGATGATGTTTCTTAATAAATTCAAGGCAAACAGAAGGTATATGTAAAACTTGTCTTGTAATGAAGTCATTTTGATAACAACTAATGTTTACAATAAGGTCAAGATGCTTCTTTTCTGACAAACTAAAATAAGGAGGAAGATCTCTGTTCACATGCCGATTTTCAGTGGCTATATTTTCAAATCTTAAACTATAAAAGAAGACTCTAATAGAATTATATAAATGCCTTTTAAGTGATAATATACTCTATCAAAATTATATGATTATACTTTGACATCAATATTTGACAGCATCAATCTATGTAAAAAAACATTTTCAAAGAAAATACATAAAAATTTCATTACAGATTAGCATTAACAGATGAATATTTGCAATCAATTTGATAACAGGGAATACTAAATTTGAATAGTTTTTAATTATTATGATTATATTTTTAATTTCATCAATATAAAATGGTTGAAAATTTTATTTTCTCATTTTACATAAATATTTACATAATACACTTGATTTCACCTCTTACCTACAATATTTAAATGCCTTTTTCCCAGCTTTTGGGGCTGCTTACACTTTCATTGCCTCTTTGCTTAATAACAATTTATAGTATTATTTTATATTGGGAGACAATGAATATGTTATTTAGTTTTTCCTCTAACATAATTGATTATTTCCTCAGTTAGTAGCACTTTTAGGCTTTGTTTTCTCAGAAAGCACTAGACTTTGTCAGAGCAAACTGTACCAGTTATGTTAACACACAATCCAATATACTGATACACATAAAAGTTATGACATCTTACACAGACATAGTCACTCTTTGTGGCAGTGCTACAGATTTGTGTTCTACAAATGCAGTTTTTTGATAAATGTTAATTTACACAATTCTCATTAGAAAAAAAAACGCACAGTACATTTACAATTGTATGCACTGTTATTGAGTATTTTCATGACAGAAGAGAACTTTAGTTTTGATCAGATGTTAATGAGAACCAAATCTTTCATTTATAATTTAACATATTTGATGTTTGGAAGAATTTTTCACAGACTGTTTCTGACTCTACATTTCAAGCATTGTTTCTCCTCCACTATATATGTTCCTCCTTTATTGTGTAAATTATGACAATCTCTGGCTATGCACTCCTATGTGTTTGAGGCAGGGTGATTCAGCACAGTAGACAGTAGAAATATTCCTATAATCTATTCTTATATTGGAACAGCCACCAATAACTTAACTATACATGAAAATAACTATAAACCACATAAATATACCCTTCTAAACCTCAATTAAATGTAGCCCTAATGCAACTTTCCTTTGGTTAGTTTCCAAACTAGAATACAACCATTCTATTACCACCCAAATGAGGGAAGTTATAATGGGAGGAAGGTTGGAACAGAAAGAGACAATGGTCTTAACTTATTACAGTTGAAAATATCTTATTTTTGCAACAATTACAAAAATACACTTTGTGAACACATTGCTGGCACACTACCCCAGGCCTTGGAAGATATCTAGGCAAATAGGATATTCTGAAGCTTAAGCTTAATTACATAAAAAGATAAATAAGAAATAAGTAACAATGATTAAGCAGTGGAGATTTGGAAACCGAGATGATAGGGGTAACAGAAATTTTCCACTATATGCCTTTTTATCATTTAGACATTGGTATACCTAATTAAATTATAATGTTTTAAGTGAACCAGATATGATAAATTGGAAAATAGTGGGAACTGCATTAAGTACTAAGTGAGCACTGCCAGAATCCTAACTTTCTGACTAAAAAAAAAAATCAGAAACTCACAATCTTTGTGAATAAAACAGTATATCTAAGAATTCTGAGGGCTGGCAGTAGACCGCAAAAACTGAGCAAGTACTGAGATGAACATTTCTCATCAACCACCTTCAGTCTCTCACCATTTAGAGGGCCTTCACTAATATAATATTGAGATATAGCCAAGTATTACATAATGTGATTTCATGGGTACAAAAATTCTGCTATTATAAATTCAGGAAGTGTTGAGCTCTAAAGTTACACTATTGTCCTAGCCACATGTGTCTTTTAAGCACTTGAAATGTGGCTAGTACAAATTGAGATGTGCTCTAAATGTGAAATATATATAGTATTTCAAAGATTTAGTATAATAATAATGTCAAAAATAAATTTCACAAAAATTAATTGGATTATCTTTTGAATAATATGAATATATTGGGTTAAATAAAATCTATTAAGTTAATTTTCTTTGTTTTTTTCACTATTTAAAATGTGACTACCAGAAACATTTAAATTATGTATATTCTCAAGTTACGTATCTGCTGGAGAATGATGCTCTAAAGGCACACTCTCTCTGCTCCTCCAATTTGTAAGACTGTTGAGGACATCACTTGACACACCCACACCAGCTTTACTACTTTTAAAGAGAAAGTGAAATTTCAAAATATCAAGAGTTAAAAAACTCCCAGAATGAGAAAATTACATATCTATCACTACATTTGAATAGATCCATTAAAGTGTTATATAATTACATTGTTTCACAAGTTTGAAATTATCTCAAGAATTTTCTTTAAAGTAATAAGTAGTTTCTCCAAATAGTTCATTCTAGTTTTTTTACTTATTCACTTTATGCCTCTCTAAAACATCTTAAGTTACATAAAATGAGAATGATGGACTTCGATAATTTAAAAGCAATTTTATAAGAAAAAATTAAAAGCAACGAAAAGAGCATATACAAAAGCCGAATGATTTCTTAAGTAATCAAAATTAGTTATACACTAAATATTGTACTGGCTCATTCTTCAATATCAGCTAGTCTACAGATCAAAAACTTATGTAAGATGATTCAATATATGGAAATCAATCAGTACAATACATCACATTAACAGGATAAAAGAAAATAACTATACAATCATCTCAATTGATGCAGAAAAAGCACGAGAAAATTCAGCACACTTTTATGATAAAAACACACAGAAAACTAGGAACAGAAAGAAACTCCCTCAACATAATAAAGGCCTATATAAGAAAAATCAACAGACAACATCATACCCACTGATGAAGTTCTGAAAGCTTTTCCTCGAAGATCAGGAGCAAGAGTAGGATGCCTGCTTTTGCCACTTCTATTCAACATAGAACTGGAATACCTAGCTAGAACAATCAGTCAAGAGAAAGAAATAAAAGGCTACAAATTGGAAAGAAAGAAGTAAATTTATCTTTGTTTACAGATAGCATGATCTTATATGTAAAAAACCCTAATGATTTTACACACACACACACACACACACACACACACACACACACACAAATGTTAGAACTAATAAACAAATTCAGCAAAGTTGCACCATACAAAATCAAGACTCAAAAATCAGTTGCATTTCTATATACTAACAATGAACAATCTGAAAAGATACTTAAGAGACTAATTCCATTAGCAATAGCATTGAAAAGAATAAAGTACTCAGAAATAAACTTAAAGAAACAAGAGAGTTGTACACTATAAATTACAAAATGTTGCTGAAAGAAATTAGAGAAGACATCAATAAATAGAAAGACATCCCATGTTCATGAATTGGAAGACTAAATATTGTTAAAATGTCAATAATACCCCAAATGATCTATACATTCAATGCAATCCCTATTAAAATTTCAATGATTTCTTTCCAGAAATAGAAAAATTCATGCTAAAATTTATATGGAACCTCAAGAAACCTAGAATACTCGAAATAACTTTGAAGGACAGAATCAGAGAGGTCTTACATTTCCTGATTTCAGCACTTACTACAAAGCTCTGATCATCAGAACAGTGTTGTACGGGCATAAGGGCCGGCATGTAGACCAAGAGAAAAGAACAGAGAACCCAGAAATACATCTTCACACATATATGGTGAAATGATCTTCAAAAAAGGCACCAAGATTATTCACAGGGGAAAAGATAGTCTTGTTAACAAATGGTGTTGGGAAAACGGGACATCCACATGCAAGGGATGAAGCTGACCTTTTGCATCATTCTGAGTGAAAAAAATTAACTCAAAATTATCTAATCCTAGAACATTTTCATCAACTCTAAAAAAACCATATCCATTAATAATAATTTCCCATTTTCTCTCCCCACAGTCCCTAGCAACCACCAATCTACTTTTTGTCCCTATTAATTTGCCTACTCTTGATATTTCATATTAATGTAATTATACAATATATGGCTTTTGTGTCTGGCTTCTTTCACTTAGGTTATATTTTCAATGTTCATTCATATTATATCTTGTATCAGTATTTCATTTTTCTTCAGGACTGGATAATACTCTGTTGTGTGAATATAGTATATTTTATTTATCCATTCACCCATTGTTGGATATTTAGGTTGTTCCCATTTTTGGATTATAATGTTATTATGAACATTAGCATACAAGTTTTTATGTGACCATATGTTATTATTTTTTTCTAGTTTTTCTAGTTTTGAGAAACTGCCAAACTATTTTTCAAAGTGCTTGAATTATTTAACAGTCCAACAACAATGTATAAGAGTTCCAATTTCTAAACATCTATACCCACACATGTTATTGTTGTTTTTTGTTTTTTTTTTATTTCAGTCATCCTAGTGGGTTTGAATTGGTATTTTGTTGTGGTTTGATTTGCATTTCCCTAAAGACTAGTGTTAGGCATCTTTCACATGCTTATTGGACACTTGTATATCTTCTTTAGAAAAATGTTTATTCAATCAGGTTATTTTAATTTTGAGTTGTCTTTTTATTGATGAGTTGTAACATTTCTTTATATATCTGGATATTAGACCTTTATCGAATATATGAGCTGCAAATTTTTTCTCTTACTCTCTAAGTTGTCTATTCATTTTCTCAATAGTGTTCTTTGAAGCACAAAATGCTTGAATTTTGATGCAGTCCAGTTTGTCTACTTTTTCTTTGGTTTATTATGCTTTTTGTGTCATAGCTAGAAATTGTAAAATCTAATATCTTAAATATTTATACCTGTGCTTTTTAAAAGAGTTTTCTGGTTTTAAGTCTTATATTTAGTTCTTTGATCTCTCTTGAGTTAATTTTTACATAAGGCGTGAAGTAGAGCTCCAAACTCATTCTTTTGCATATGTTTATCCAGTTGCCTCATTAGTGTGGTTTCAATTCTGTTGAAAAGACTATTTTTTTTTTAAATCAAATTGTCTTGTCACAAATCAATTGCTGATAAATGTAAGAGTTTGTTTTTGAACTTTCAATTCTACTCTATCTATCTATCTATCTATCTATCTATCTATCATTTTTCTATCACCTATGCCAGTACCATACTGTCTTGATTTCTCTCACTTTTTACTAAATTTTGAAATCAAGAAGTAGGAATACTTCAACTTTGTGTTTTCCAAGTTTCAGCTATTCTGGGTTTCTTGAAATTTCATAAGAATTTTAGAATCAGCTTGTCAATTTCTCCAAAGAAGACAGTTGGGATTCTTATGAAGACTATGCTGAATCTGTAGATTTATTTGAAGGTATTACCATCTTCACAATATGAAGTTTTTTAATCCACAAATATGACATGTCTTTCTAATTATTTAAATTTTCTGTAATTACTTTTAATAATATGTCGTAGTTTTCAGTATATAAATCTTGCCCTAATTTTTTTAAATTTACTTCTATATATTTTATTGTTTTTGATACTATTATAAATGGAATTGTTTCCTTAACTGTATTTTCAGATTTTTATTGCTAAAAGTAAAATTGATTTTTTATATGTTGATACTGTGTCCTTCAACCTTGCTGACATATTCATTAGCTCTAATAGCTTTTTGCGTATATTTCTTAGGATTTTTGTATTTAAGTTCCTGTCATCTTCAAAAAGAAATAGTTTTACTTCTTCCTTTTCAATCTGGATGACTTTTTAAAAAATTGTTTATTGCCCTGGTTATAACCTCCAGTACAATGTTCAACAGCAATAGTGAGAATAGATATCTTAGTCTTTTTTTCTGATCTTATAGAGAAAGCTTTCAATCTTTTATCGTTAAGTTTGATGTTAGCTGTGGTTTTTGTAGATGACCCTTACCAGGTTGAGGAAGTTCACTTCCATTCCTAGATTGTTGAATGTTTTTATCATAAAGGGAGCTGGATTTCATCAAATGCTTCTTCTGCATCTATAAGGAAGATAATATGCTTTTTTGCCTTTTGTTCTATTTACATGGTGTTTTACATTGATTTTCTTATGTTGAACCAATCTTGCATTTCTAGGATAAACCACCCATCATCATGTATGCTGTTGGATACAGTTTGCTAGTATTCATTGGGGATTTTTATATCTATATTCATAAGGGATATTGGTTTAGTTTTCTTTTAGGGAGATGTCTGTCTGCTTTTGGTGTCAGAATAATACTGGCATCATGGAATGAGTTGAGGAGTATTCTATCCCCACCCTATTTTCCATAATAGTTTGTGAAGAATTTGTATTATTTGTATCTGTATTGTACGTGTATTTAAAACTTTTGGTAAAATTTTTCAATAAAGCCACCAAGACTTGAACTTTTTTTTGTGTGTGTGGACAGATTTTTAATTACTAGTTCAATATCTCTTCTTATAGATATATTCAGATTTTCTATTTCTCTTTGAGTCAGCTTTGGTTATTTGTGTCTTTCTAAGAATTTGTTCATATCTAGGTTATCTAATTTGTTGGTATACATTTGTTTATATTAGTCCTATACAATTCTTTTTATTTCTATAAAGTTAAAATAATGTCCTCTCTTTTCTAACTTTAGTAATTTGAATCTTGTCTCTTTTTTCATCTCAAGGTGTGTTATATATTTTATCTTTTCAGGAAAATTATTTTGGGTTTTGTTAATTTTCTCTATTGTTTTTGTAGTCTCTATTTTATTTATTTCTGCTCTAATCTTTATTGTGTCCTTCTCCCTCTTTGTTTGACATTTAGATTGCTCTTCTTTTTCTACTTTCTTAAGGTAGAGGTTAGATTATTGATTCGAGATATTTTTTCTTTTTAAATATGAGTGTTTACAGCTGTAAACTTCTTCCAAAAAACTTCTTTGGCTTATACCTTATAAGTTTTGTTATGTTGTGTTTTTATTTTCTTTCATCCTGAAGTATTTTTTAACTTCCCTCATGATTTCTTCTTTGACCCATTTATTTGGGTGTGGGATGTTTAATTTCCACATATTTGTGACAATATATGATATTGATTTCTGGTTTCTCAAACTAGCATAGAATATTTAGATGTATCCTTCTTATTGGATGTTATCAGTAGTTTATTTCTTTTTATTGCTCAGTAGTATTTCATTATATAGATGGACCACAGTTTGTTTATCCATTCTCCTGTTGAGGAACATTTGGGTTATTTCCAAATTTTAGTAATTATAAATAAATCCACTATAAGCATTTATGGATAGGTTTCTGTGTAAACATAAGTTTTGTTCACTTGGGTGAATATCAAAGAGAAGGATGATGAGTCATTATTGTAAGTGTATGTTTAACTTTATAAGAAACTGTCACACTTTTTTCTAAAATGACTACATCATTTTGCTTTCCCTATTTTTAGTAAAATAGTAAATATTTTACTATTTAAATTTTGTCAAGAGTATGTTTATTTACAAATTTTTTAATGTTAATTATTTGTTTTTCTTTATATAAAGTTATCTCTGTGCTTTATTAATCTTTTGATAGGATTTCATATAATAAATATAAAGATAGTAGATTATCCAAACAACTACAAAGTAATCCAGGCTTTGAAGAGGATTGCTTCTAAATCTCTAAAAAGATATCTCCTCCATTTCTTTTTAATTCTCTTAGTTCAGACCTAAACATAAAATAAAAGTAGCTGTTATTTATTTTCATATTTTTAAAACAAAAATAAATAACCCATTACTTTGATGACTTTAATAAAAAAAAATTATAACAAATCAATGTCATATGCTCAAAGCATATGAAGAAATAAAAGTTTAGAAGATGAAGAAATAAAAGTTTAGAAGAAGAGCAATGTGAAATTTTTATTAAAGATCAGAATGTCTAAAATTGAAAAGTCTGAACACACCAAGTATTGGTGAGGATCTAGAACAACTGGAACTGTCATACACTACTGATGGGAATATAAAATGTTATAACCAATATGGAAAACATTCTGGATGTTTCTTAAAAAGTTTCAAAATACCCATATGATCTAGTCATTCAACTCTTAAGCATTTACCTGAGAGGAAGGAAAGTACATGTTTACAAAAAGAATTGTACACAAATGTTCCTAGTAGCTTTATTTGCATATGCTTAGACTGTCCGGTTGTCCATCAACATGTGGATGGATAAACAAACAGGGCTATTCATAGAATGGAATATTGCTCAACAATAACAACAAAAAAAGAACACAAATAAATCTCAAAATAATTATGCTGAGTGCAAAAAGTCTGACAACAAAAGAATACGAGCTATTTGGTTCCACTTATTTAAAATTCTAGGAATTGGAAACTGATCAATAATAATAGAAAGGAGATCAGTGTGTGCGTGGGAATGGAAGAAGAGACATGGAAGTTCAAGAGAGATTACAAGAAAAACAAGAAGATGCAATTATAACTTGGTTGTGATGGTTTCATAGGTGTATGTAGATGCTACAACTTAACAAATTATGTGATTTAAATCTGTGTAATTTATTTTATGTAAATTATCCATCAATAAAGTTGCCAAAAAATTGAATTCCAGCAATATCTGAAAAACGTTTGACCTTCTTATCATATCAGCATGTTATATAAATAAGAAGCCATGCCGACAAGTTTGAACTGTAGGCTGTGGTTTTTAACACTTAGAAGCATTAGATGATGTTAATGATGAGGAGAAAAGAGTAACAGAAATGAGCCATTTAGATGATAGAACCTCTTTCTCCCTTTAACTCCTTTTCTCCTACAACCATTGACCAGCCAAATGCTGTACTCTCCAAAACAGTCGCCACTAGCACATGTGGCTACTGAGCATTTGAAATGTGTCTATTGAAGGGCTCAATTGTTCATTTTATTTTAATTAATTAACACATTAAATTAATTTTAACCTAAATTATAATAGCCACATATGGCTCTTATACGATATTAAACAATTTAGTGGCTTTATACAATATTAAACAGAGCAACTCTAGAGTACTTGCTAGAAATCTATTTCATTGTCATTCTTCCCCTGATTGCTGTTTTAATTTGCCTGTCCTCACCAAAGGGTAACCAATAAAGAAGATGATTCCTGGCAATGGTGGTGGAGGCTTCTGCTTCGGAAGATGAAGCAAGGGGGGACGATGAGGTAAACACATCTGAACTTTTCAAATCAAACTTAGATGAATACCTCCATCCTCAAAGAAATTTCTTTTGGACAGCACTGCTCTCTGGAGGATTGTCAAAGGTGTTTGAACATGACAGGTTTCCAATAACGTGCAAAATGAATTTTGCTGTCTGCTTACTTGCAAAGCTAGGACCTGAAAAAGTTATGAAACTGTACTAGTTTCCTGTCTTAAAATACACAGAACAAATGCTACAACAAATCAGCCATCATTAGGTGGGCTCAGAACAGCCTGGTTGGTCATCATTGCTCCAGACACCAAGGAAAGATGAGTCTAAAACTTTGGCACTAAGGCTGGATTTTATGTGGATACTTGAAAAACTATCTACAGAATGTACTCTTACATAATGAATAAGCTTCCCTCACCGATAAATGCCAATTTTCCAGTGAACCATGGAAAATTGGCTATTTTTGGCCACTCCATGGGAGGCCATGGAGCTCTTACTTGTGCTTTGAAGAACCCTGAAAAATGCAAATCTGAGTCAGCATTTGCTCTAATTTGCAACCAGTTCTCTGTCTTTGGATGGGTGGGAAGGCAAAAATCTCTCGATGGATATTTGGAATCAGATCAGAATAAATAAAAGGCTTATGATCTTGCTGTTCTTAGGAAGTTTTATTCAGGTTCTGGTTAGAAATGACCTAGGAGATGATGACTAAACATTTCAGCAAGACTGCTGTTTCCTGACATCAATTGTTTCTAGATTACAAGAAGATTATGTCTTTAGTTACTTTGCATTGCAATCTTTATTAATGACCACATCAGACTTTATGCAAAATTCCTGAGTACAGGAAAAATCAGACACAGGAATCTTCTGAGTTATAGAAGTTAGAATAAAGAAAAAGACAGTTATTAGATTTTAAAATATGGTGCTAAAAGTTTCATTCTGTAGTCTGATCATCTAAATAAATGTTCATAATACAAATTTTAAAAGTTCAAATGTATAATTATAATTTTAGAAGGCTTATCAATCATCAGGCACATTTGAATGGCACCACACAGTTATTCTGACTTTTATGTAGTTGCCTTTTTAAAAATGCGGGCAGCTGGGTCTTATCTTACAGGTCTCTGACACTTTTTATGAGGTTGTAGTAAATCATCCAAGATTTGTCTGAAGATCAAGTTTTGTTGAATGAAGAATGAATTTTCATTGCGATATCTGTGAGAGGTAAGAAATTAATCACATTTTTCCCCCAAACCAACTGAGATTTAAGTCCCTGATATTATTTTTATTACTCTTCCTCTTCCTCTTTCTCTCCTCTTCCTTCATGTCAGAATCTGTACTCCATTCTGTGCTGTAGAATTCTCCCCCTTCCTATTGACAGCCCTATCTCCATAGGCAATTGCAGAGGTTACATTGATTTTACTTCATCCACTTTTATTTCATCATGACTAGGAAAATCCACAAAAGCATACTTAGGTACTTACTAAATTTCAGAAATGCAGATTTTCACTCATTAATGTTTTTATTATTCTTAAAACATGAAATCAAAAATGTAGCCTCTCTAGGCTCTTTTAATTTAGATTCAGGACTACTT
>NW_011888861.1:3061650-3075448 GCF_000151845.1 Pteropus vampyrus | reverse complement strand
CACCACACAGTTATTCTGACTTTTATGTAGTTGCCTTTTTAAAAATGCGGGCAGCTGGGTCTTATCTTACAGGTCTCTGACACTTTTTATGAGGTTGTAGTAAATCATCCAAGATTTGTCTGAAGATCAAGTTTTGTTGAATGAAGAATGAATTTTCATTGCGATATCTGTGAGAGGTAAGAAATTAATCACATTTTTCCCCCAAACCAACTGAGATTTAAGTCCCTGATATTATTTTTATTACTCTTCCTCTTCCTCTTTCTCTCCTCTTCCTTCATGTCAGAATCTGTACTCCATTCTGTGCTGTAGAATTCTCCCCCTTCCTATTGACAGCCCTATCTCCATAGGCAATTGCAGAGGTTACATTGATTTTACTTCATCCACTTTTATTTCATCATGACTAGGAAAATCCACAAAAGCATACTTAGGTACTTACTAAATTTCAGAAATGCAGATTTTCACTCATTAATGTTTTTATTATTCTTAAAACATGAAATCAAAAATGTAGCCTCTCTAGGCTCTTTTAATTTAGATTCAGGACTACTTCCACTGACACCTGCTACATGCTCATGGACCATGTCTTGAAAGTTTTATTCCAGCCAGGCCCTGGTCCTATCCCCCAGCCCCACAGTGACATGCACCCCTGCCAGCCACGCATCTCATCAGCCCTGGCACCGAAGCCCTATCTCCAGCTCTGTCTTCTCTGGCTTGCACAGTGCCCCATACCTTTACTGCTGCTGCCCCTTCAAGGCTCCCATTCACCATGCACTACCCAATGGATCCATGGGTATCCTCTCCCTTCTCCTCTCAGTCACTGTGCCTCCAGCTTCTCCAGCCTTCAGCCCTTATTGATCTCTCAAAAGTAGAATCATGGAAAAAGAGCCAATGCTGAGCAAGACCCCAGCTCCTCAGTCAGAGCTGCTCCCTTCCTCCCACCACCAGTCCACTATTAACGGATTCAACAGGACCCAGAATATTTCTGAAATGGCATTAAGTGAACAAGGTACGCTCTCTGTATCATATGGAATCCAGCTGCTAATGGTCTAGTCCCACATGAGATCTTATTTAAAAGAATAGTAATGCAGAAGCTAAAAGAACAACAAGAGCAAAAGCCAAGACTTTACTATAGCTTCAGATAGTCTTCAGGGGGCTCTGGTGGGTGCAGACAAAGGTACCCCACACACTACTACCAGCAGAAACCTGAATGGTGTAATAAAAAGTGTGCATGTTGATTCTCTTTTCTGAATTCAGTGATTTCCCTCTGTATGATCACGTTCTGTTGCTGGCAGCTGAAAAAGCCACTGACAGCTGTGGAGTTATTTTCTCCTTTAGTCACAAGATGATGGAGATAATCTAGGATGGGAAGTGTGGGGGAGAGAAGGAGACAAATGCTCACTGCTCTGACCAGAATTGGGTAAGATGGCTCATAGATCATCCCTTCATGAGGACAAGACACCTAAATAACTCATGATTCTATCTCTTTCATTTGATGAGAAACAACTAGTTCATATCAATAAAGCTCTTGAGATGTCAGAAAGAAAGATCAAGTTTTAAAAACAGCCTTATTGTCTAACCAATGTACTGGATATTAAAACCTAATAATAAAAATAATTTTTTTTAAAAAAAACAGCTTTATTGTCTTTTTTTTTAAGGATCATTACAAAATACTTCATCTGGATTGCATTGTCCGCCCCCACCCAAAAAAACTGAGGAATCCATAAAACTCAGTAGAATGCTATCTTCCAATTATGAGATTTGTCCAGAAAAATTATTTAAAGTTAATCCTTCTGTTTTTGTTGATGACTGTTGAACTAAAACATACAGAAAGTTGGATATCTAGAGTTGTTCACTGCAATAAGTTTTCGGGTGCCTTGACTAGGACTGTATCCGATTGGAGAGAATTATTATTTTGAAATTTTTCTACTTGCTGTCTTAGAGATTGTATGAAATTGCAAATCAGCCACTCTTTATTTTATATGTATTAAGCATATTCTGTATTTAATCCATATAAAGTACAAATACATATATATACAATATTAAATTCATAATAGATCACTAATTATTATATTTATTGTTTAAAATTACTTTGAAAAATGAAAGTTTCTTTTAGACAATGAATATTTTCCCAGATTGTTTCCTAAGTATTATGTATCAAAATATTCAGTTCAACCAATACCTATTGAGAGCCTTCTATGTTCCAGATGGATGGATATTTTAGCATTTCTGCCACTTCCACTTAAAAGGGAGTTGCTAATTTTAGCTAAATTCTAGGTAGACTTCTCCAAATCCCTCAGTTTTTCTTTCTTCATCACCATTGGCTGTCTATCTTATAGCAATAGTATAAACCTTTATTTCTGCTATGATTAAATGAGAAAGCACGAGTATTCCACTTAATAAACATAATTTTATTTTAAAAATGAAATTTAATTCTCTATTTTAGCTATATGTTATGGTTTCACTTTTTAACTTATAACTACAAAATACATCACATAGAAGAATCACACAAAAAATATACAAATATTAACATGTTCTGTTAAGAATATACAATTTTTCTTATCTGTTCTATATTTTCATTATTTTAAGATACTACATTAAAATAAAAAATATTTGTTTGCCTTCTTACTATTAAACCCTTGACTAACCATTTGCTTCAGGCAATTTCAACTTCTCAACCCCTTTTTAAACTCAGAATAAAAGAGATGAATACCAGATTGGCATATTTTTCTATACCCACTCTGAATTCAAACTGACCTCTAAGTTTCTTAAATTTTCTGAGAGAATCTCTCTCCCTTAGGCTGTCTCTAAACTTTTGAATCTGGCTTTACTTTTATTAGAAAATAATAATTCTCTTATCGGTTGTTTTTAAAGCCATTATCTTATTTCTCCCCAATAAATGTAATTTAAAAAAATATTAAAGTCTTGTTTATAGTTTTATTTCCCATACTATTTTGGACTAACTTGTCTATTTCTCTAAGCTCTGACTTTACATCAGTTAGCAAACCAACAAAACTGTTTACTGGCCACTCACTGCACATCATGCACTGTCCTTGGTTAGGGCCACTGCATACAGCTGTGTCCCTGGCACAAGGGCACCTAACTAAGGGGTGAATAGAGGCAATTTGTCAACATATGCCAAGAAGAAGAAACTCTGGGCAGCCCTTGCCTTAGTATTGGATAATGATATAAAATAAATTTGAGATATGTATGGTCCTACTTTCAGGAACCTAAATATAGATAGGGGAGCCTTGGAAAAGAAAAAACAAAACAAAAAAAATTTTACGTAATTTATTTCCAATTTAATGAAACTATAAAATTCAAAGATATTCAATGGAGGAAGAGTGGACTGGAGTATCTAGGTATAGCTCCAACAAGTCAGTGGAATATAAAAAGAATCCTTAGGTTTAAGGCCAGCGGTCTTATCTATTTCTAGTTACATAAAATTTTCATGCAGGGACAATCTTATCCACAAAGTGGATTATTAGAGACATGCCCTGTGGTTTGAGTGATGTCCAGCCCCCTTCATCTTCTCAAATGCCTCTGAACCTGACCCGTGTCTACCTCAGTGCCTGGGACTATAGAGTTTTCCCTGTGAGTTAAGGTACAGCCATCACAAGACGTCCTTTTAAAAAAGAAGATATTCCCCGGAGAATATCAGGTTAAACATACCAAACATGATCTGCCTGGATGATTCTGCTGAGCAAGGCTGTTCACGCCTCTGCTCTGGGGAACCAGAACCTGTGATCACGTGAGGCTGAGATGCTGGCTTTGTGGGGGACTCGGAAAGAAAAGGCAGGAAGGAAATCCTTTTCTCTGTTTTGCACTTTTGTAAATTATTGATATCTTGATCAATTTTTAGATATAGATGACTCCAAGAAAATATGATAAAAGCTGTAGACCATCTTTTCTGATAAATGTTCAAAACCTAAAACATTATAAACAATTCATGAAGCTCCCAGATTCCTAACGTCTGTTTATAGATCCTAGGTTAAAAATCTCTGTTCACTGAACAAATAAAATGTCATTTTTAGTATCTACATTGCTGGGAAACTGGTGTTGTTCACCTCTCTTTATTCTATTTATAGTTCATCTACTCAACTTCCACTCTCATCCATTCCTTTTCCCCACATCATTTATAGGTTGACAGAGCCGTCAGAATAATGACTAAGGGGGTGGCTCCATAGTGTAGTGGTTAGCACATCTATTTTACACGCAGAAGGTCCTCGGTTTGCGCTCCAGGTGGAGCCATGGGCCAGGCCCTGGGTGCACGCCACAAGTGTGTGGGAGGAGATGCCCAGCCTTCAGAGATCCAGTTCTTAAGGGGAAACGGCAACATCCATAGGTCAGGAGTGGAAGTGGTAGTGGTGGGGAATTAAAGAGGGGAAAAAAAAATAATAATGACTAAGGACTTTCACGTAGGATAAAAGAAGGCTGTGTGCTGCTAACTCCAATTTGTTTCCATGTTCTAAAACTATGTAACGAAGAACAAGGAGTGTAGGAAGTGGGAAGGGGAAGGTGGGCAGTGGAGGTGATGTTGCAGAGGTGATGTGATGCCGCCAGCTCTGCCATACTTGTTGCTGTTTGTTCAAATGAAAGCTCAGTATAACATATTAGGGAAAATCAGACCACAGGGTATACCATCAAAGAGTTTCCTCTCATAGACTTTGGGTCAGAATGTATGGAAGTAAACGAGCTAGAAGTCCTCACTAAGGACTTCAAATGGCAAAAGTTTGAAATATTTCAAGTTTGTTTTCAAGGTCTTTGACGTCCCAGGCACAAGGTTCCAATGTTGCTATGGCGAGAAGGAAAGTCAGGATGCAAGAGCTGAGCTACCCTGGTTCCCTGTTAGAGAAGAAAGAGCATAAAGAATCACTTCACCCAAAGCAATCATGGCTAGGTATTACCCCTGCCAAGGGAGTTTGTATTGCAGAGATGGGGCACACATAACTAACATAACTTAATTTTTCTATATCCCATAAACCTTCCCCCTTCTCTGCACAGCTCACTCTGAGGTACTATAAAGTTCTACCACTTTCTTTAGTCAGGTTTATCCATATCAGCTCAATGGAAGCAGGATATCAGTTTTATTTCTAAGTATTCTTGGTAATGCATAGACATCTATCCCATCACAACTGTTCAGGTATCTAGTCTTATAGTAAGTGTTTCTGATATTAACTAGTAGTTTTCTATTCGTTCCTATTTGGGGTTTTGTTGTTGTTGTTGTTCCTACAAAGTGTAGTAATTAAGTGCACAAATTCAAGCCAGACTGCTTGGATCCAAAATTCCACTACCGATGCTGCTTTGTGATCTTGGGCAAATTGCTAAACCTCTATTTGCCATTTCTTCATTTATAAAGTGCACATAAGAACAGCACTCACCTCATAAAGCTGGCGAGTTAACGTATAAAATGCTTAGAACAGAGCTTGGCATGTGGCAAGTGCTCGATAAATCTTAGCTATGGTTATCAGACTCTGTTTGCTGAGAGTGCTGCATTTTCAGCACCACGATGTGGGAATCAACTGCTAGTAAAATTACCGTTGGTAATTTTCCACTTGGAAGTCATTATAATAAAATATAAACTTCCGTGGCACACTGGGAACATGGCCTTTAGAACTTCTGACTCCTGAGAAGATGCATTTGTGGAGGCACATACGTCATCATTATCCTTTCCTCGTCACAGGCCAGGAAAATCTCCCCAAAAGAGCATTGTGGTCACGGGTTTTCCATTTGCCAGTGAAAGACCATATCGATAGGGAAAAGGGGGCTAAGGTGAGAAAGCACAGGGGTAATAATCTGATTTGGCTTCACAGAGGATGAAGCAGCCATGTGGGTGGAGCAGGCTTCACAGAGACCTGGGGCCCAACATTCATTTAGGGAACAATTTGGAATCCAGAAACCCATTCTCTTTTCGTGTACCAGCCGAAACACTGTTCCAGAAAGAGCGTCTATTTGGATTCATTGGTTTCCATCCAGTATACCCCTTGTGGGGAGAACTTTTCACCAAGTCAGCGCAGAGCTGGTTAGCCTCCTGCATGTCAGACTGATACGCAGGTACATTTGGACCCCAGGAGCAGATTCTGCGTGGGGATCATGGAAACCTGGACTCCATTTGATACTTGTAGAGGCTTTACAGACTATGAATTTTGAGGATCTAGTCACCTACTCTTTGTCAAGGGTCTAGCAAATCCCTTTCATATACAATAGTTAGTTTAACGGTTTTATGGCGCATAAAGAAAGGCCGAAGAACATTAAAACCATTCTAATGATAAGCCCCCCTTCCCCATGTGTTTACTCTATCATCAGCTCTTGATACAGCCCTGGCTGGTGGCAACTGTACTGTAATCCAGGGGGACAAAACAATGGAGAGGAGGAGGCTTAGATGCAAGAGTAGGAGCCCAAGGTGGAATAAAACAAAAATATTGCTGTCTTTGGTGAGGAAGAGGTGTAGAAGTTAACATGGCATCAGCAGATCTCTTAGTACAGCACATAACGAGATCATTTGCTAAGGAGAAGGACAATTTTGGGTTGGACTGAAAGATTTAGAGGATTTCCTTGACTCACCTCTTTCTAATCCTAGATAGCAACATCAAATTAGCCACTGTTATCCTGATTCTGCTCCCAAACTGTCTATAGTCCCCCAGTGCCTGCCTAATATCTCAGGCTAAGATGATGGCCTCCACCAGCTGGGATCTAGCTTTCCTTCCCAGATCTGACTCCCACAACTTTTCATCCTAGCTAAGCTCACTGACTGTCCTTCTTACATGTCCCATCCTTTATCACCGCTCCACTTTCGTCCCCGCTGCTTTTTCATCTTGTGTGTCCTTCCCCCACGGTCCACTCATTATTTTTTTTTCTGCTTGAAGGCTCAACTCTTACTTCCACCAGGAGGCTGATCCCCTGTACTACAAACAGCTTCCCTCTCTTCTTCACGTCCACAGAACTTTGTTCATACTTCTCTTAGGATATTTTTTTCAGTCTTCCTTACACTGTGGTTATGTTTGTACTCTCTATCTTCCTACTATATTATAAATGTAAGGGCACAATTTGTACCTTACTCATCTTTCTACTCCATAATACTTTATACTCCAATGCAAAATATACTTAGCTAAAGAAAATGCTCTATTTGTTGAAGTTAATACTTAGGGAAAAAAAGTCATATTAGACTAGATGCCTGGATGTTTCCCGTGAACCTACACAAATTGGTCCTTATGGATACATTATTTTTTGCATTCCTGGAACATACATGTTCTAAATACATATATACTTCATTCATTCATTCATTCATTCATCCTTCAGTATAAATGTGTTGAATATCTATCAAATACAAGGCATATGCATGATAGATACAGCACTGGTTTTGGATATATGCAGTATGTGCATTCAATTCTCAAGTTTGTCATTTAGTTTCCCTTCTTTTCAGCCAAAGGGAAGCAAAGAGCCACTCTTCAGCCGACTATTAGCCAAGAGCAATGTGTAATAGGAATGACCTTTATTTAAATTGTGACTTATATGGTCAGGATAAACCTTGTAAATGCACAGAACCAAGTTAAATGCAATTTTAAAGTCGATATGAGATATTGGCTTTTTAGACAGTCATCCTTGTGTTCATTTGGAATTTTTGCATTAAAAAGGATCGAATACATCCCACCTTTTTCTCTATTATCTGTAATTATTTTTCTGGCATTCATTCAATGAAGAACTTCAAGTTCACTTTTGAAAATTGAAATAAACTGATGAAAATTGAAAATCAATGTTTTCTTCTAACCGTTTGAACAAAAATCTA
Source organism: Pteropus vampyrus (assembly GCF_000151845.1). Taxonomy (NCBI): domain Eukaryota; kingdom Metazoa; phylum Chordata; class Mammalia; order Chiroptera; family Pteropodidae; genus Pteropus; species Pteropus vampyrus. Next base: position 3,067,668 of record NW_011888861.1, on the reverse strand, counting down.
AAAAGCCTCCAATTTTGTAATTATAACCAATATATAATGAGGAAAAGACCACAAATTTACAAACTTAAAAAATAAATTGGTTTGGGGTACATATGTTTTAAAATAGTCATTTTAAAAATATACATTTAAAAATGTTGTTTGAAGATATGAGTGCATCTGAACTTGATGCCTAGCTAAAGTTCTCTCTCCTGCCAGAGCCTTTATCCATGTACTGGGGTTGGGGGACATACAGGCCTGCCTCTTGCTTCCTAAGGACCCATCATTTCTTTGCACAAGTCTTTGAGGTCCAACCTATCTGTGACCCCTTCAGCCAGCAGCTTCCTGGATCTTTCCAGGCTTTGCGATGCTGCCTGATGCGGTGACTTCATTTCTTTCATAGACTGGCTCTTGGCTGGTTCTCTCTCCCTTTCTCTCCTTCCCCATCTCCCTCTCTTTTCTCCCACGGCCCATCTGCCCCTCCTTTCCTCCATCCCCCTCTCCTCTCTGCTCCCTTTATTTCCACTCCCCACACGCGTAGCTTTGCTCTCCTTCACTCTCTCTCCCCCTCGGCCTGTCTGTATTTGGAGCTCCCGGAAGCCGCCGGCGACTCTCCCCAGGAGCAGCGTGACTGACACCGACTCTCTTTCAAGGGGGAGGAGGAGGAGAGGAGGAGGGCAAGCTGGAGGAGGGTGCGAGTGGCCGAGCACGGATTTGCACTGCCGAAGACAAGACCCCAGGACACTCAAGCAGGTAATCCTGAGCGGCTGGGCCGGGCAAGGGAGAGGAGGGCTGGGGGTGCAGGTGAGGGGGACGCCCGTGGCTGGCGCTCGGAAGTTGCATCGAATAGGTGGGGTGCAGAGGGGCCGGGACGCGGCGGGGGCGCCGGAGGAAGAAAAGACGGTGCGGGCGCCTGCAGAAACTGGACGCCGGGGACCTGGGGCGGGGACGCGGACTCGGGCCGAGGCCCGCTGCCTGGGCGCGGGGGCGCGGGCGGGGGCGGCCTCCCCATCTGGGTCAGCGCAACTGCGCGCCCTGCCCCCGCCGCCGGCCCCGGTTCTGGGCGCCCGGGGCCGCTTACTAGGCGGGTGCGGGCTGAGAGCAGGTTTGCGGCTGAGCTGGTGGCGGCCTCGCGCTCCAGGCTCTTCTAACTTTGTGGTGCTCGCCCGCACGGCTCTGAGCCTCATGGGGGTGCGTGTGTGTGGAGATAGGGAACTGTTACTGGACTGGTTCTGATCACAGCCACCTCGGTCAGAAAGTGCTGGGGGAAAAAACAGCCCTGTCTTCTCTGCAGAACCTGACTTGAGGCAATGTGTCACTGTAAAAAAAAAAAAAAAAAAAAAATGCAAAGGCAACTGAGGCATTGAAGGACAGCTTGGAAAAGGGCTCCTCACAGCTGAGTCTCTGACTGCTTTGGGTAGAGGGTTGTTCGTGGCAGTAACCGAGTTATCACTTTTAGGGTTAATAATCATATATGCAGATGGTCTTTCTTTCTCGTCAGAGTGGTGTCTGGCGTCACAAATAGGCTGCAAGTTTTAGCAATAATTAAACTGATGCATTCTTTATAATGAGTAAATATCCGTGACAGCATTTAAGATATTGAACTAGGATAGGGTCCAAATGGCCAAAGCAGAGATGAACACTTAGTAAAAAGATTAAGAACCTTTACTTATATAGTCATGAGAAAGCAGAAGCTATGGGACTTTCGCACCTTCGTTGACCAGAATCTTTTGCAAAGCGCTATTTCTTTACTGCAAATAAAGATTTCTTTTAATTTAAACAACATGCCTTAACATTCTGGGGTAAAGTACCCAAGCCCACTTAATGTAAGATTACAACTGGGGAGTGATCTTTGAGGAAATTTTTGTAGTTACTAGTGTCTAATTAGACTGTAAGCCTCTTGAAGACAAAATTGGGGGTTTCGTTAGTTCTTACAACACCAAACGGTATTTGATTCACAGCGCGTAATGAGCAGACAATTTATTGAAATAATTCAATAGCTTGAGAGTGGCTGTATCATGACTTTTCGAAATTGCATAATTTGCAAGAAAAGACTACTTCATGAATCCCTAAATCTAAAAATTCTTCATAAAGTTAGAATCAAGGTGTCATATAAATATTTATTAAAGATAAAGAGGAAAAAAAGAAATTGACTATGAGAAATCATGAAAGTAACTATCAAGTTGGTCTTGACTAGTAGAAAATAGGATTTTGATGCTCATTGTTGAAGTAAAGAGTCAATTTTGTAACTATAGTATAGGCTTTGGCAAACTCTTTGAGAAAAGGGCTAGATGGTAAATATGTAGGCCTTGCTGGCCATCTGATCTGTTTAGTAACTCTACTCAGCTGTGCCATTGTAGCTTGAAAGCAGCCATAGGCAATATATAAAGGAATGGTGTGGCTCTATTTCACTTGATTTATGGACACGGAAATTTGAAGTTCATATAACTTTTACCAGCAGCAACATTTTCTTCTTTTTTCCCCCAAGCTTTTAAAAATGTAAAAATCATTCTTAGGTTGAGAAAACAGGAGACATAAAAACAAGAAAAGAGTGGGAGTGTCCTGTTGGTAGTAGTTTGCTGCTGGCACCTACCATGTGACAGAGTTTGGAGAGGAACATTTTAAAAGTATTAATGGACTGATTCTCCTAGTCCCTAAGTCATATCTGGGAGTTAAGTTAAATGCCTTGAAGAGTAGCATCAACTTATTTTGGGCATTATAGTATTTTGTTTTGTCTTGAGTATTATCTAACAGATGTCTTTATGCATGAGGGTTTTAAAACATTCATTAAGTATGTAATATTTTATACATAAAAATAACATTCTAAGTTTATCTAAACTCTAAACATTATATTCAAATGACCACCTGTGACCCCATCACACAGCTTTAAAACTAGGGCTTAAAAACCAGATAATTGTGAAAAAATAACCCACAAAATGGAAGAAAGTATTTAAAAATCATATATCTGACTTGTGTCCAATATATATAAAGAGCTCTTAGAACTCAATTAAAAAAAAAAAAGATAACCCAATATAAAAATAGTCAAAGGATCTGGACATTTCTCCAAAGAAATGGCCAATAAGCATGTGAAAGGATGCTCAATACGTTATTCACCAGAGAAAAGCAAATCAAAACCACAGTGAGATACCACTTCACATCCCCTAGGTTGGCTAGATCCAAAAGGGCACATAAGTGTTGGTGAGGAGGTGGAGGAACTGGAGCCTTATACACTGCTGGTAGGAATATCAAAGAGTGCAACTGCTTTAGAAAACAGTTTGTCAGTTCCTTAAAAGTTAAAAATGGAATTACCATATAATAAAGCAATTTCATTCTAAGTGTATATATCCAAGAGAAATAAAAGCATATGTCCACACCAAAACCTATATATAAATGTTTATACCAATACCATCTATAATAGCTAAAAGATGGAAACAACCCAGATGTTCATCAACTGATGAACTGATAAATAAATGTGGTATATCTATACAATGGGATTTATTTGATCATAAAAAGGAATGAAGTACTCATACATGTTATAATGTGTATGAAAACATTATTAGAAGTAAAAGAAGCTAGTCACAAAAAAACACATATTGTATGATTCTGTTCACATGACAACGTCTGGAACAGAGAAATAAATAGAGACAGAAAGCCGATTAGTGGTTGCTTAGGGCTAGGGGTAGGGAAAGGAGGGGGGTGATAGTTAAAGAGTACAAGGTTTTATTCTTGAGCTAATGAAAATGTTCTAAATTTGACTGTAGTTACTAGTGTACAAGTTATTGAATTGTACATGTCAATTGGGTTAATTATATCATATGTGAGTTATATCTCAATAAAGCTGTTAAAGCAAATAAAAAGGCTAGATAAAAAGAACTAGATTGTTACCTATACTGTTGGATCTTGCTTTGTGCTTCTTTCTTATACCATTCTCCATGTTCCTTCCAACCCTGAATTTTGTGTTAATCATTGCCTGGTTTTATTGTAAAACAGTTTTATGACATATGTGTGTATTCCTAAACAATATGTTGTTTAGGTTTGCTTATTTTTGATTTATAAATAAGCTATATATAATAGTCTCACTTTTAAAAAATTCAACGTTAAGTTTTTGAGGATTATCCATATCGTTACATGTAACTATATAGTATTTGTTGGCAAATATTTCACAATTTATCTATTCTTTTACTGGTATGTATTTGGGTTGGTTCCCATGTTTTGCTATTAAAAAGAATGCTGATTTCAAAACTTATTTTCATGTGTCTTGGCACACATGTGCAAGAGTTCTACCATATGAATGTGAATGTGCCACGTATTTTAATGACCCCCTCCAAAATAATTTTAAAACAACGTTGATTCTCCTGCTTTTACATTAATGGCATATACCCAGCTTATGCATTCCCTCAAACCAAGTAAAAGTGACTAGAACTGAAAGCCTAACTTCTCATCCTATTTAAATTCTAATTGTAATATCTATTTTCTCATATCCTAAACAAGTATGGAAAAACGCTAATCTAAAACTTTACAATTGAATCATAGCAGGCCCACTTAACCCAGTCACTTATCAGCATCATTTAACTTAAATCAAAGGGACATTACGTTAAGCAAGGTACATAATAGTTACTAAACTTCACTAACATTTTTCTTGTATGGTATCCTGCTGGGTAGTCCAATATTTCTGACATGATTGGTTTGGTTATCCTGGTAACGAGTCACTTGTAAATTTGGCATTTTAGCCTTGGGCACTTTCTAAGTCTGCCCTGATTCAAGCTGTGAGCTTTTGCAGTTCATTCAGGATATTTCCACTTTACTGAGGAAGGGGGAAAGCACTCTAAGGTCAGAACAGAGCATTATAAGGGATTTTTTAAAGTTTTTTTCCTACTGTGGTAAAACATACATAACATAAAATTTACCATTTTAATCATTTTAAATTGTGCAATTCAGCACAGTGGAATCATACAGTATTTGTCTGTTACATAAGCTTTTATATCCAGAGGAATTAAGTACATTCACAAAGTTGTGCAGTAATTGGCACTATTCATCTCCAGAACTTTTTCATCATCCAAAACTGAAATTCTGTACCCATTAAACAATAACTCCCCATTATCCCCTCCTCCCAGCCCATGGCAACCACTATTCTTTCTTTCTCTATGAATTGGCTTATTCTAGGTACCTCGTATAAGTGGAATCATACAGTATTTGTCTTTTTGTTACATAAGCTTTTATTTCCAGAGGAATTCCGTCTCGTTTTGTTTTTCTGTTTAGTGGACCCTTTTTCCACTAAAAGAAAGCATAGCTTCTTTTATTGAGAAAGTATGTAACAAGATTGTTCCCCTATTAATATATAGCCCTGTATAGAAAGGGACAGACATAAGAAATTGTATAAAACCAAAAGAACTTTCAGTTATTATAGGTGGGGTCTTCATCTGCCCCGTTTAGTTATTTAGTCATCTAATAATCCTGGTTTCACAGTAACCACTTAATCAAGTAGAGAAGGTGCAGTTAGTTTGTAATTTTTAAAATTTCACACCTATCTGATGAATGGATGAATTAGATAACCTTTGAGGTTCCTGTTAGCCCCCAGCTTCTCAGAACTTAAAAGCCATTCTACAATATAAAAGTTCGATCTAAATCATTCTTGTTTTGATAGGAAGGGATATTAAAGATCAGGAGGGTTCTAGGAGACGGAAAGTAGAAATGAGGTGGTTATGGCACTATTGAAGAGGAGGATGGTCCCTGGAGAAGCTAGATACTGGAAACACCAAAGACAAACCTTGCAGTACATAGACAAACACTGGTTGTCTTGTGTCTATACTTGTACTCAGTTTCATGAGAAAATTACCTTCATTACTTTGCATCAGTCCATGTGTAAATCCACAGAAATGGCTGGAATCCATTGGTTATTTATTCATTCCCCCATGTTGAATGACTGTTACATGCCCAGCACAGTGAGAATCGCTGGGGAAGCAAAGATGAATATCAGTGACGGATCTGACCTAAGATAGAACAGAAGGCCAGTTAAGCTGTGAACATTAGGTCTCAAAGGAT
>NW_011888861.1:3049561-3061600 GCF_000151845.1 Pteropus vampyrus | reverse complement strand
CAGGAGGGTTCTAGGAGACGGAAAGTAGAAATGAGGTGGTCTAAATGGCACTATTGAAGAGGAGGATGGTCCCTGGAGAAGCTAGATACTGGAAACACCAAAGACAAACCTTGCAGTACATAGACAAACACTGGTTGTCTTGTGTCTATACTTGTACTCAGTTTCATGAGAAAATTACCTTCATTACTTTGCATCAGTCCATGTGTAAATCCACAGAAATGGCTGGAATCCATTGGTTATTTATTCATTCCCCCATGTTGAATGACTGTTACATGCCCAGCACAGTGAGAATCGCTGGGGAAGCAAAGATGAATATCAGTGACGGATCTGACCTAAGATAGAACAGAAGGCCAGTTAAGCTGTGAACATTAGGTCTCAAAGGATGTGCTTAGTTCCAAGCTCATTTCTATTTATTCAGAGAAGAATCACAGGATTCTCATGTTGGTTATTTTACTAAGGCGACAACCATCAGTCTAATAGGACCACATTTTCCAGAACCAGGTAAAATAGGCTTCTGAGTGATGAATGCATATTTCAGTCTGATTGTAGTCTGATGTGTGGTTGAGGGTGTCCATTTTACAGAATCCGAGTTTAGAAGTCTCTGTATTGCCCAGCGTGTAGGTAAGGGACTAGTGTGGTATAAAGGTGGTCTTTCCATCAAATGAATACTGTCTGGTACTTCTGCTCACCTTTTTCCAGTAGCAGGAAGCTCAGATATTTGGCCTAGTTAGTAGGTTGATGGAAAAGTCCATCTGATTGGTTGCTTGGCATTAGACTAAACACAGTCTTTTTCCTGGCATTGTCTTCTAGCACAGTAGAAGTTGTGACTAGAGATTTTCAGGGCTACAATACAAGTTCACAAGTATTTGAACAAAATTTTAAAGTTTGAATTTTGATTTTTCTTCCATATCCACTTCTTCTTCATTTCTTAGTACTCTCATGGTACCCTGTCTACCCTGTCTGTTCAAAGTCCCTGCTGCCGACCCCCGTGCATCCCCGTTCTATCATCCTGCTTCCTAATGGCCTCTCTCTTCATCAGGGCTCCTCTCCCTTCAGTGTCTCCTCTGAATGAAAAGTGAGCAATTATCTAATTTAAGTTCTTCAGTAATCGAAAGCTTTAATAAAGAGGTTTGTTAATGCAGATGAGTCTAGGTGGTCTAGACCAAAACTGGTCTTCTTGATACGCAAGTTCTCTTTCCCACCTTCTGTTCCATAATCACCTTTCTCTCACTTTACATAAGAAAAGCCTATCTCAAACATATCTTATTAGTCCATTTTACTAAAAGACCTACCTCTAATGCATTTTATTAAATTGCATTGTCCAAGGATGTAAAAATCTAAGGAATGAGGAAGGCAAAAAATGGGGATGTTTCAGAATATCAGTTTTAGGGGTAAGAAAGTCAATGATTATGATTCCTGGACATTGCAAATCATGTGTTTTCTAAGTCTTTGTTTAAAAAAAAAAAGTCAATCTAATCAAATCATAAGCTGATATTAAAGGAAAATTTAAAAGGATGAAATTGTGACTCACATACAAATTTTTTTAATGAACATTTTTAAATATTAAAGAATGAAAGAGCCAGAAAGGTCTACAATCAGTAAAAAGGGGACCATTGATAGGAATGATGAAATGAATGTGTTTAATAGATGTAACACTGACTCTTCACAGGTTGAGAGGGAAGTCAGTTGAACTTCCACAGGATAAAATTTATTTGCATTCCTATAGACAATAATTACTTGCTTTACCATAAGTTTTCTGCAAGTTAACTTCTATGTCTTCAGAGTTGTGAAACAGCCTACTCAAAGATGATGAATAGCCGAGATAACCAAGATGGATGACTAAATAGGGTACTCACTAAATTTCAGTCTTTCCCAATTTTTCCTTACACTGATGATTAAAATAATTTTTGATATTTCATCACCATGTGATGTTTAGTATATAACTCAGAAGGCATTCAAAGGATTGAGTGACATTTCTATTCATCTATTCCCATCCTCATTTATATGAACATAGTTTCCCATGATTTACATTGATAAGAACAAAAATTGAGAATTAAATTGAAGTTCAATCTTGACTCATTATAGTAATAAGTATAGTCATCCACATATGCATGAAATAATTGAGAAATAAGAGTGCTCCAAAGAGAGACATTTCCAATTAAAATTTTTATTTACATTTAGTCATTATTTGACATTTGCCATATTTGTGTTGTTTTGATAAGTTGCATTCTAATAATAGTCATTATTTGACATTTGCAATATTTGTGTTGTTTTGATAAGTTGCATTCTAATAACAATCAGAAGAGCATTTTTTGCCATTGGGTGTAAATTTAAGTGTATATACATATTTTTGCTGCAGAAAAAAATGAGATAAGATAATGAATAAAAGACATGCAAGCATAAAATACATAAAACTAGGATAAACTTCTATAGGTCAAGTAGAATGGAATTATAAGTTCAAGAAGAAAATATAATTATGCAAAATTTGTGATTGTCAAAGAGTAGCCTGTTTAAATATTCTTTTTAAATGAATGATGATGAATTTCAGTGGACATACTTCAACAAATGATAAAATAACTTTACATGTCAAAGTTTACCAAGAGTGCTAGAAGTTACATTCTTCACAATTATTCACATTTTAGTAAAAGTTTTTACATGTCTGCCTAAAAATGTGCAAGAGACTTTAACAAAATTGTTTTAAGTTATCTGCAAGTAAAAATTTGAAAAATCTCTTTGTAGTTCATTTTTGGTCAGAAAACATGACCAAAAATCAAGAGTCTATAATATGGCTAACACTTTCTGCAAATTTAGTAAATAAACCAATTTATTAATTGACATGGTTCTAGTGACTCTTTTTTTCTGATAGATTTTAGGAAGACATAACCAGAGAGATAGCGCTGTTTGGATCTGTAAATGTATAGCCTTCACCAAGTTTGGGAAGTTTTTGGCCATTATTTCATCAAGTACGTTTTTTACCTCAATCTCTTTGTCCTCTCCTGAGATTCCAATGACACTAATATTAGACTTTTTAATATTGTTCCACAGGCAACTTAGGCTCTGTTTATTTTTTTGTTGTTCCAAATTTTTTTCTCTCTATTCTTCAAATTGTATATTTATATCAAATTCACTGACATTTCCCTTTTTCATCTCCATTCTGCTATTGAGCCCATCAGTGCATTTTTAATCATTATTTTTCAGTTCTAAAATTTTTATTTGTTCCTTGTTTAGAAGTTTTATGTCTCTGCTGAGAACTTCTATTTTTCCATTCATTTCAACAGTGTTTACCTTTACCTCCTAGCACATAGTTAAAATAGCTCCTATAAATCTGATAATTCCAACATCTGTGTCATCTTGAGATTGGCATTTGTTGATTGTCTTTTCTCTTAAGAATTGACCACATTTCCCCAGTCTCTTACATGTCAAACATTGTAAGAGTGAGTTCTTGACATTTTGAATGTTATGTTGTGAGATCTGGGTCCTTTTGAAATGCTCAAGTTTTTGTTTTATCAGGCAGTCAACCCTGTCTTGCATTCTGTGGGCAATAGTTCCAACCTCAGTTTATTTTTCAGAGTCTTTGCTGAGCTGTTTTGGGTCCCATGGAAGCACAATTTAGGAATTAGTCTGGGACTTGAGCAGTTGCTTATGTCATAGTCCAGTTCTCAAAGGTTTTGTATCTGTCTCACCTATGCACAGCCCAGGGGAGCAACTGGGGCTTGCGCAGAATCAGAGAATCCTCTTCTTCAGTTCTCTCCTCTCATCCTCTCCTCTCCCCTAAAAGCCTTTTATCCTCTCTCACTTTACATAAGAAAAGCCTATCTCAAACATATCTTATTAGTCCATTTTACTAAAAGACCTACCTCTAATGCATTTTATTAAATTGCATTGTCCAAGGATGTAAAAATCTAAGGAATGAGGAAGGCAAAAAATGGGGATGTTTCAGAATATCAGTTTTAGGGGTGAGAAAGTCAATGATTATGATTCCTGGACATTGCAAATCATGTGTTTTCTAAGTCTTTGTTTAAAAAAAAAAAAAGTCAATCTAATCAAATCATAAGCTGATATTAAAGGAAAATTTAAAAGGATGAAATTGTGACTCACATACAAATTTTTTTAATGAACATTTTTAAATATTAAAGAATGAAAGAGCCAGAAAGGTCTACAATCAGTAAAAAGGGGACCATTGATAGGAATGATGAAATGAATGTGTTTAATAGATGTAACATTGACTCTTCACAGGTTGAGAGGGAAGTCAGTTGAACTTCCACAGGATAAAATTTATTTGCATTCCTATAGACAATAATTACTTGCTTTACCATAAGTTTTCTGCAAGTTAACTTCTATGTCTTCAGAGTTGTGAAACAGCCTACTCAAAGATGATGAATAGCCGAGATAACCAAGATGGATGACTAAATAGGGTACTCACTAAATTTCAGTCTTTCCCAATTTTTCCTTACACTGATGATTAAAATAATTTTTGATATTTCATCACCATGTGATGTTTAGTATATAACTCAGAAGGCATTCAAAGGATTGAGTGACATTTCTATTCATCTATTCCCATCCTCATTTATATGAACATAGTTTCCCATGATTTACATTGATAAGAACAAAAATTGAGAATTAAATTGAAGTTCAATCTTGACTCATTATAGTAATAAGTATAGTCATCCACATATGCATGAAATAATTGAGAAATAAGAGTGCTCCAAAGAGAGACATTTCCAATTAAAATTTTTATTTACATTTAGTCATTATTTGACATTTGCCATATTTGTGTTGTTTTGATAAGTTGCATTCTAATAATAGTCATTATTTGACATTTGCAATATTTGTGTTGTTTTGATAAGTTGCATTCTAATAACAATCAGAAGAGCATTTTTTGCCATTGGGTGTAAATTTAAGTGTATATACATATTTTTGCTGCAGAAAAAAATGAGATAAGATAATGAATAAAAGACATGCAAGCATAAAATACATAAAACTAGGATAAACTTCTATAGGTCAAGTAGAATGGAATTATAAGTTCAAGAAGAAAATATAATTATGCAAAATTTGTGATTGTCAAAGAGTAGCCTGTTTAAATATTCTTTTTAAATGAATGATGATGAATTTCAGTGGACATACTTCAACAAATGATAAAATAACTTTACATGTCAAAGTTTACCAAGAGTGCTAGAAGTTACATTCTTCACAATTATTCACATTTTAGTAAAAGTTTTTACATGTCTGCCTAAAAATGTGCAAGAGACTTTAACAAAATTGTTTTAAGTTATCTGCAAGTAAAAATTTGAAAAATCTCTTTGTAGTTCATTTTTGGTCAGAAAACATGACCAAAAATCAAGAGTCTATAATATGGCTAACACTTTCTGCAAATTTAGTAAATAAACCAATTTATTAATTGACATGGTTCTAGTGACTCTTTTTTTCTGATAGATTTTAGGAAGACATAACCAGAGAGATAGCGCTGTTTGGATCTGTAAATGTATAGCCTTCACCAAGTTTGGGAAGTTTTTGGCCATTATTTCATCAAGTACGTTTTTTACCTCAATCTCTTTGTCCTCTCCTGAGATTCCAATGACACTAATATTAGACTTTTTAATATTGTTCCACAGGCAACTTAGGCTCTGTTTATTTTTTTGTTGTTCCAAATTTTTTTCTCTCTATTCTTCAAATTGTATATTTATATCAAATTCACTGACATTTCCCTTTTTCATCTCCATTCTGCTATTGAGCCCATCAGTGCATTTTTAATCATTATTTTTCAGTTCTAAAATTTTTATTTGTTCCTTGTTTAGAAGTTTTATGTCTCTGCTGAGAACTTCTATTTTTCCATTCATTTCAACAGTGTTTACCTTTACCTCCTAGCACATAGTTAAAATAGCTCCTATAAATCTGATAATTCCAACATCTGTGTCATCTTGAGATTGGCATTTGTTGATTGTCTTTTCTCTTAAGAATTGACCACATTTCCCCAGTCCCTTACATGTCAAACATTGTAAGAGTGAGTTCTTGACATTTTGAATGTTATGTTGTGAGATCTGGGTCCTTTTGAAATGCTCAAGTTTTTGTTTTATCAGGCAGTCAACCCTGTCTTGCATTCTGTGGGCAATAGTTCCAACCTCAGTTTATTTTTCAGAGTCTTTGCTGAGCTGTTTTGGGTCCCATGGAAGCACAATTTAGGAATTAGTCTGGGACTTGAGCAGTTGCTTATGTCATAGTCCAGTTCTCAAAGGTTTTGTATCTGTCTCACCTATGCACAGCCCAGGGGAGCAACTGGGGCTTGTGCAGAATCAGAGAATCCTCTTCTTCCGTTCTCTCCTCTCATCCTCTCCTCTCCCTTAAAAGCCTTTTATCCTGGTCTCTTGGCTAGAAAGATTTGGTTTCTCTTGAAGTTTTAGCTGCTCATGCTGCTGCAATATAGACTGAGGCTACCCTCAAGGCAAATCCATGAGAGAAGAGTGAAAAGAAAAAATAACAGGGATTCTCCCACACTCTTTGGACCACAGAGCCCCTTTCCCCTGCTCCTCGGCTTTTGGAGAAACTTTTAGCTGCTTATGCTGCTGCCTACTGTTCTGCCACATAGTTCTGCAACTGTGGCCACTCATGGGAGAGAAAAATGGAAAGAAAAAAAAAACCTGGACTGTCTCTCACATTCTTCCATTTGCAGGGGCCTCCTTTCCAGGTCTTCTGGCCAAAAAGATAGGGTTCTCTCAGAGTTCTTGCCTGTACCCTCTGCACAGTTCTGAACTCAGGCCAACTCTGGAAAGAGAGAGAGAGAAAAAAAAATGCACTCCCAAGTGAGTCTCTTTTTCTAGTTTTGGTTGCTCTCCTCGATTCACTTGCTACTGTTTATTTTTCAGAGTCAGAAGTTGCTTTTTGTGTTTTGAACACAGTTTAGAGATAGTCTGCGGCAGGTTTACCCTTTCATGACCACCCTGGTAGCCCTCCTCCTCCTTCTCATGCCTTGCCTTAGTCCCTGTTTCTCTCCGTTTCTCCCACACCTCACCATTCTTTTCTTTCCGCTTTGCCCTTTTTCTCTGTTTCTCCTTTCATTTGAGCTCCCAGGGCTAAAAGGCAAAAAAGAAGAACCTATAGTTTTTTGGTGGTCCACAGCTTTATTTGAAAATTCTGATTCTGTTACAAGTAATAAGTCACAGTCAAGTTCGAAAATAGACCCAGAGGCTGGAGACACATGGAGAAGCAAAAGGGCTTGGAGGAGCACTCTTGGCTCTATCACCTGGCTATTTTAGGTCAAGTGATCACAGTCGCGCTTGTCGAAAATGTCCACTTATTAAACCTGACCCAGCACTTAAGAATTGATCTTTTGGACTTTTATTCAAGAGAGTTATTGAATCTGTTATTCAGTTGAACATAAATCTTACATTATAATGCCAGAATGTTGAAATTAGGAAGAATTTCAGCAAACCTTACTACCTTCATTATTCTAGAGAAACATGGCATTCTTAAAACTGAAACAAGCAAGGTTTTTTTAATAAAGTAAAATATTTCTAGTCATGTTGTGAGAAATAGCTGACCATATGAAATGATATCCCCTTTTACACTTTTAGTCAATTGTTTCTGCAGTTTATCTATACTGTGGCATGGTCATAAAAGTGTGGTGTGTGAGATGTTATGGTCATTGTGTTTAGTGGACAGGAGAGATGGTAACACATGCAATAATAAGTCACAGATTGAGCACTCACTGGGTACAGATCACAGTGATAAGTGCTATGGAAAATTCAGAAATAAATTATTGTATGACACTTAGGTGTCACTTTATAGTACGTGAAGTTCACCTCATCGTCTCCTTTAATCTTCCCAAGAATCCTGAGGCAGTCATTATTATTAGATTAGGTAGGTAATACTTATAATTTCATTCCAGAAATCCTTTGAACTTTGCGTCCCTACTTGCAGCTGCCAACTGTCATCTCAGTATCACCGTAGGCACTTCAAACTCACAGGTCTAAAACTGAGCCCCTCCTCTTCATTAGCCACCTCCATTCTCTATGGCTGTTTTTATTGGCACCACCCAACCCCAGAGCAAGACATCTAAAATGTCCTACCTTCTCACTTTCCTTCCCAACCCCATTTAACCCATTTAATCCTTTCTCAGATTTTACTTACTCTATACATCTCTCAAATCTTCAATCCATTGTCATCTTCATAGTAAATCCCCAGGTCTCTTCCTAGTTTTATCAACCACTCTTTGTTACTGCTCATCAATCTCATTTCTCCAGCTTTCTTCGGTAGATCCTGGCACATAAGTGAATGCTCAATAAATATTTTCTGACTGTAACACCTCTGTGTCTTTGCACATGTTAGACATAGGCTCTGGAAGGCCTTTACTCACCTTTCCTCTGACTTAACACCGCCTCATCCTTTGAGAGTTAGTTTACTTCCTAACTAAACTTTAGTAGCCTCCCTAATTCCTAGAGCTCAGTTGAGTATCCCACTTCTTGACTCTCCCGTTCCCACATGCACTCACAGCATTCCTGTGTACTTTTCTATTATAGGATTTCTCAAACTGTGGGTCCTTGTACTCTGACATGTACTTCTTAAAAATATGGATTTCTGGAAATACCCAGAACCACTGAATTAGTATAGCTGAGACTGGGGCCCAGGAATCTGCATTTTAAAAAGCCCCACTCTTCCCCAGTGATCCTGATGTACATGAGAGAGAAGAGCAGTGAGAACCAGTGATCAGTTCTGTCCCCTGTCTTGGACCCTACAGATAGTTCCAGGAGTGAGAATCATGACCACTCAGAGAAGTCACTGGGTAAGTTTAATTACTAATTATGACTTTTCAGAAGATAGGAGCAGCAAATTAATCATATTTAATAGGTTTTCAACTACACCTTCATAAAGAAGAACATTACTTAGTTTTTGTTTTTTTAAAGCTTTATTGAGCTACAATTTTGCATACCATAAAATGCACCCATTTTAAGAGCACAATTCAGTAATTATTAGTTCATATACAGCACTGTGCAACTGCTACCACTGTCCTATTTTAAATCATTTTCATAACTTCAAATAGAAATTTCGTGCCTATTTACAGTCACTCTCCATTCCGATCCCCAGCCCTAGACAATCGCTAATCTAATTTCTGTCTTTGCAAATTTGCTTTTTCTGCATATTCATATAAATGGAATTGTATAGCACATGGTCTTCTGTCTCTGGCTTTCACATAGCAAAATGTTTTGGAGGTTCATCTAAGTTGTAGCATGCATCAGCACCTCATTCCTCTTTATTGACAAATACTGTTCCATTGTATGGAGATACATTTTGTTTATCCATTCATCGGTTGATGGACATTTAGGTAGTTTCTCTCTCTCTCTCTCTTTTTTTTTTTTTTTTTTTGCTATTATGAACTATGCTGCTATAAACATTAGTACACAAGTTTTTTATGCGTGTGGACGTATGTTTTTATTTCTCTTGAATAGATAACTATGAATGGAATGCCTGGGTCATATAGTAAATATATGTTTAACATTTATTAAAATTATTGGGATTACATTGGTTAATAAAAATCAAATAGGTTTCAAGTGACAATTCAGTAATACGTCATATATATATTGCATTGTGTGTTCACCACCCAAAGTTAAATTTCCTTCTGCCACCAAATATTTGACCCCCTTTACCCATCTACCTCCCCACTTCCCCCTTTCCTTTGGTAATCACTAATCCACTGTCTGTCCACGAGTCTCTGTTTGTTTGTCATGTTTGTTTGTTACTTGTAGTTTTACATCGCGCATATAGGTTCTCAACTTTTTCTGTCTTACTTATTTCATTTAGCATGATAATCTCAAGATCTATCCATGTTATCTCAAATGGCAGTATTTCATCTTTTCTTATGGCTGAGTAATATTCTGTTGTACACATGTACCATATCCTCTTTATGCAATCATCTACCGATGGACAGTTCGGTTGATTCCATGTCTATGTTTAACTTTTTAAGAAACTTCCAAACTGTTTTCCACAGCAGAACACCATTTTACATTCCCACTAGCAATGTAGAAATGTTATGATTTCCCTATAACCTCACCAGCACTTTTTATTATCTGCCTTTTTGGTTGTAACCATCGTAGTGGGTGTGAAGTGGTATCTTGTTTTGATTTGTATTTCATTAATGACTATTGGTGTTGAGTATCTTTACACGTACTGTTGGCTATTTGCATATCTTCTTTAGAAAAATGCCTATTCAAATATTTCGCCTATTTTTAAGTTGGAGTATTTGTTTTCTTATTATTGAGTTTAAGAGTTCCTTATATAGTCTGGATACGAAGAGAGCAATACTTTTACTTTACAGAGGGACAAAAGGTCTATGAAAACTCTGTCCTGCTCTGATCACGTGGCCAGTGGAGTCTCCGTAGCTCTTCTTTTCCCAGTGCCAGAATGTGGCCCTTGGCAAACTCTTGGAAGCACCTCTTTGACCTCCACCCTCTCCATGGCCTAACGATTGATAGCTTCCTGAGAAAGGAAAGAAAGTAATTGATATAGTGACAGTAAAGAGAATTTAACAATCTAGAATTTAGTTTGATGGTAGTTTAATAAACATTTTTAAATGAGTGGAATTACAAAGGAAATAGTCTATTGCAATTTTATTGTTTTCAGGAAGCTCACCTATAAGCCAGCTGCCCAGCCTCACTATGAGAAAAGGTTTGAAAGTCTTCATTACCTATCACTTCAAGCCTATTTCCTGTTTAATCTTCAGCTCATGATCTTTGGAATTCTTTGGGCCTGGGTCTCCTTTACATAATCAGAAGAGAAACTGTCACCGCAATTGTTTCTGTGCCTAGTGAGGAGAGCTTTTAAACTAGCAACCAGGACACCCATAGACCCGGCCCTTTTATTAACGTGAAAAAGTTACCAACGCAGCGTTCTGCCTTATTTATTTTAGGAACTGGTTGTGAGGGATTTACAAAACCCTTTGGATAACGTGGAGTTTTTTAAAATTTGAAATCCTGAAGAAGGAGCTGTGGAAAACAGAAAGGTTCACGTTAGAGGCAGCAAGTGCGCTCTTGGAAACCGCAGGGAGGAACCACTGCGGTTATAAGTGGGAAAAACTAGTGTCTTTAAATGGAAATTTCTCCTATAAAAATCTGGCTTTCCGCCTGATCTGAGTTTGTGCCAGTGCGTGGGCAGGCAAGGGAAAGGCAGTGAGTGGTAGCCAATTAATTAGTCAATCAAATAATATTTATAGAATTCTCCATGTACGGGGCAGCATGCAGACTCAGTGGGAGATACAAAGAAGAGTATCGGTCCATGAAAAGCCTGGACTGGTCTCCTTGGGAGGCAAGGTATGCATGTGCTACCAGAAAGATAGCACAAGGCATTGTTTTGATTGGGCAGTATGTCTTATGAATGCCAATAATGAATACGAACAGGCTGTTATTCTGGGCTTATGAACATTTACTCCGGGCCATGGGGTGTCAATTTTCAAAGCAGCTATGAACGCTGTTTTTTATAACTGGGTAGGCTGAGTGGATAGGACATTAGTAGACCCTTACCACTGAGCACAAGATAATTTGGGGGAAAAAATATGAGGGATGAGGAGCATTAGTTTCCAAAAATGATTCCACAGAGATTGTGCTTGCATCCTTTGGAGAGGACTATTTAAAAGCAAAGGAGTCATTATAAAATTGTGTAGGGGGACATATGTGACTAAAAAACTACTAATACCCAGTAAAATTTTCATTTTAAAGAAACCATTAAACATGGATTTAAGAAAACCTTTTACAATGTTGGAGGAATAAGTACACAAAGAGAGGGAAATGAAACATTGAGAACAATAATAATGAGTATACTGACCTCAGATTTTCAGCAAGTCATTTCTATTGGCCAGATCCTCTAGATGAGTGCTGAACATTTCATGCACAGACTTGATGTAGTGCTACGTAGGTCTAACTATTCCCACAGAAAGCAAAACGTGATGGCATGTCTTCATAACAGTCTCTAACATGTTTGTCACTGAGCATGTGTCAGACTTTATATGCCCTCATGTATATACTTCCAGCAACCCTATGTGTAGGTAGTAACTAA
>NW_011888861.1:3032268-3049256 GCF_000151845.1 Pteropus vampyrus | reverse complement strand
AGGATATAGAGTCCAGGAAACAGGTATACCATATAAGGGGATGGGGAAGAGAAATCCCTAGAATGATTTTTATTCATCTTCAGTGCAGGCGAAAGCAGATCCCAGATTACAGATGTAAAGCAGAGCTACGGAACAATCATGCAGTCAGAGTAATTCTCTAGAAGAGAAATCTCTGAGAAGATAGAACTAATAGAATTCTAGATGTGTTTGGCTCTGTTGAAAGGAGACTTACAACACAGTGTGGAGAAGAGTTTGGAGAAAAGTATATAGAAAACTGAGAAGCTGAAAAACATGGCTCTAGGAAAACAGGGTGTGCAAAAAAAAAAAAGAAAAATAATCTTAGTATACCTAATGACTCAGCTGTAAATAGTCATAATTGTGTTAACACTAATTATTGGTCACACAAAAATGATGTAACATTACTGGGAGGATGGAATAAAAGGAAATACACATGTATGTACTGGTGGGAGTGGGACAAGAAAAAGGTAAACCCTCATGTTTTAGGTGGGAACTCAATAGATAATGCCTAAAACTGAAGAAAACAAACAAGTCATAGAGGTATAACCATGTTACTTAGAGATGGGGAAGTAATTACTAAAAGAAACAACTAAAATAATTGAAAATGGTTGACTCTCGAGACAAAGAGTGGAAGGGGGTCAGTCAGGAGACTGCTGTGTTTTTGTCATAAGCCTTATAGAACTGTCAACTGTTTATATTCTGTGCATGTTTGGCTTTGATAAAAATAAAAATTAAATGTTAAAAAGGGAAAAGTGAGGAGGAAATTCAAATAAGAAAAAAAAAGACAAACAAGGATAAGTTCTACTTCCCATTATAAAGAAACTCAAAAGAGAATACTCAAAAATTAATGCAAAACAAGGAATTAAGATTAATCTCAAGTATCATTTCCTAAAACATTTAAAGAGAAAGTTGCGAAATTCTATTTTCCTCCATTTTTTTCCCCATCCATTTTCACATTCTAGTCAACTGTTGGTGTTTATCTTCTATAAGCTATGTAGGATATAGGGGACCTCAACTCATGATTGACTTCTACTTGAGTAGAATGACTGGAAAATCTGGAGGCCAAGTTTGAGCTGTGTCATCAAACCCAGTCACTTGATTTTCCAGCTGTGTATCTTGCTTCTTTTTGCTTCTTGTCTAATTCTTAGAACATTTTATGTCAGGCCATCTTGCCATTTTTCCCTCTTCCACTGGCTTCCTGATCCAAACTCATTAGTCTGTCCACCTGGCCTTGACTCATTCCTTACTCTAACCTTGCTGCCTGCGTTTGCTTTGACTGCCCTATCCATTTCCTCTACTTAATTCTTATTTTCTGGCTCTTACCTCCTCCTCAAAACTGGCTAAATCCATTTTGAAAAACCAAGGCAAATGGAACTGCCTGGGAAGAATTTGGAAAATCTGCAGCTCTGTTCCTTCTTCATTCTTGAGAGCCAGGACAGCAGCTGAAGGCATATGTGGGGAGAAGGGTGCGCGCGCGTGTGTGTGCGTGCGTGCGTGCGTGCGTGTGTGTGTGTGTGTGTGTGTGTGTATGTGTTTTGGGAGAAGAGGGTACAGCTATCTTGGACCCTGTCATTTTCCCTGGGAATACTAACATTTATAATTTTGCCATCCTGGTGTATTCTTTATTTGTTATTCCATTTTTCCTAGAAAATTCCAAAATTTTTAACCCAGAGACATCTTTCCAGCTTCCTTGCATGAGTCGTATTTTGACCTCTTAAGAGGCTGTAGCAAGACTGCAGTTCACGGTGATTTTACATGAAGTGACATCTGATTTGCTTTTAGACTGCATTCCACACCAGTCTGCCCAGCCCTGCAGTTTATGGGCTAACTCCTGTTGTCTTTCAACATATGGGGCACTATTAGATAGTGTGCGTTTGGGTCTTTTCCGGGAGGCTGATTAAGCCACAGTCAGGAATAGCCATCCTGCGTGTGAAATGAAACAGCTCTGGAGCTGCTCAGTGCTTTTCTGTTGGGGGATAGGGTGTTTGCTAACAAAGCAAACACATTTTTTTTTTCTAACATGGGCTAGGTCTATGGTGGTAACATTTGACAAGTTTAGTAACAGGGAACATAGATGACTGTGAACAGATGGGCAACTATTAAAAGATTCGAGGGGCTTTTATCATTTCTCAAATGGCCTTCACCCACCTACAGGATACCCGGCTCCCTTGCAAGCTTACGTAATGGATTCAATTAATTTTCTTCTTCCTTTTCTTTTTTTTTCGATTGCAATGGAAGCAGAAGCTCTGACGTTAAGAGGAAAAGAATAGATGAGAAACTTCTAATTTTGAATCCTCTTGGGATTAGATGCTGATTTCAGCCATGCAGAGAACACTGCCCCATATTTTGAAAGAGTAGCTGCTGGCTGTTTTAGAGGAGATGACTTTCCAAAATAGCCAGTGAACTCCCCCATCCATATCTGATGACCATCTGACATTTGGATGCAGAATTACAGAACTATCCACGTGTTTTGATAAGTATAACCTTGCTTTTAAAAAAGGCAGTGGCAAGTCATCATTACATTTAAGCTCAAAACTAATGGACTACAAAACACAAAAGAGAAATGCACTGCCTAGTTCCCAGAAGAAATAGAAAATATTTACACATCTTAGAGCAATAAAATTTACCCACGCTCTGGGGCAGTGCTCTCTCTGATGCAGGAGTGTGCCAGTTCTCTGTGGCTCAGAACGATGCTTGGAAAGTTCACAAGGGTGAGAAATAGACACTGAGATGAGGCCTGTTTTACTCTCTCTGGGGCAGCAGCCTGATTTTGCCAAGAGCAGTCGCAGTTGGTATGGTCAGAGTTATGGTACCTATCAGCTGGATCTCATGAACCTGGACAAATGAGACTGGGTTCTCTTAATAACATTACGTTCCAGGGGCAGTAATTTTAAGGTACTTACCTTAGATACATTCGGTGTAGCTATCTAAGATCTGTTTGGAAGCAGGAAGGATGGATAGATACACAACCCCACTATTATCCCCAATTCCTTACTTGGCTTCAAACTCAATTTATCTCAGCCAAGAGTGCTCAGTAACTGAAGATCTCTGTCTCCAAAAATCATCCCACCTAGAGCTAAATTTTACGTAAAAATAACCAGCAGCAAAGGGAAGTGACCAATTTTAATATTTTAAGTTAAAATCTCCACCATTTGAAATAATTGCAATTTAAAATAATTTAGCAACAGAAACACAGAAGCAAACTAATAATAGAAGACAATTCACTCTGTTGGCCTGCTAAATAATGCATAGTTTCACAAACTCATAGTTTTCCTGTGCTGGGCTGTTTAAATTAAGGTAATTGAGTAAATAAGGATTATGAGTGGATTTCATGTCCCCTGTAGAATTATACTTTAACAGAAGGAATTATTGAAAATAGTTAAAATATGCTCCTACTATTTATCAGGATAAAAGTTGACTGTATTAATTGTGAGATATATGTTACTGAACTTTTAAGTTAAGTGCTAGGCATGAGTTGGATCAACGCCCAAAGAAGCACCCAAGGAAACACTTGATAATGGCATTAAGAGATTGAATATTTGTATACTGCATAGGGGTCTTGTAAAAGTCATTGAACTGCATAGAAAATAAGCTAAATTTTTATTTTTTTATGTTCCAAGTTTTACTTTCTTTTGAATTCCACATAGTTTCCTGATGGGTAGAAATACTCTCTAGGTGATCAAAGCCCTTTCGAATAATTTTTATTTTCCTTTTTGCCACCTAAAGTTTGATGATGTCAGCCTGCTAATCCTGCCTGACACTCACATGGCCTCCATTTGTACCTGTGTTCTTCTAGAATGGCAGAGATGCAGGGACTGATGGAAAGATTGGAGCGGGCAGTCAGCCGACTGGAGTTGCTGTCTGCGGAGTCACACCAGCCTTCTGGGAACTGTGGGGAAATGAACGGTGTCAACGGAGGTAGGGCCACAAACGGTTGTTGTTACTGGTCTCTACGTGGTTCACTTCCTTTTGTCCCTTTCATTTATTTCTCAAGAAATATTTCTATCGACTTTCTTCGACTGCCCTACTCTTTCTTTTATATGTGACCATGACATTAACCAGATGCAAGCAATCCCTGAAAAAGAGAAGGGGGAAAAAGTTTCAACCCACAGTCCACAAAAATCAGTATCTCTGCCTGTTAAAAGCATAATCCATGTGCCAAATATCATTATTCTTTCATTTTAGTGTTTATACTGCTGTTCCACACTCAACGACTAAATATATTATCAAAAAAGAAACTAATGTTCTCAGTTAGAATGTAAATTGGAAGGAATTATCATTCTGTAGATTTTAATTTTAAAGAGAACAAGACATTAAATTTAAGAACTGCAGTTTTAAAGGAAGCCAGCCTGATGTGAACCCAGATATCACTTTAATGTTACATGATCACATCACGTTGTTTTACCTTTGTCTGTTCCTAACCAATATGCTTTTAAAATTATATGTGCATACCACACTTTAAAAAAAAAAGATTTAAAAAATTATAACATAAAAAGTTAACTATTTCTTTAAAACGATACCATGTATGGCGAACTTTCTAAATTATCTACAGTAATTTTTCCAATTCTTGTCTAAGGTTGCAGATTTAGCAAATGAAAATACAGGACATCCAGTTAAATTTGAATTTCAGATAAACTACTTTTTTTGGTATAAGTGTGTTCCAAATACTGTATGGGGTATATTGCATGGTATACATTTATTCTAAAAATTTTTTCATTGTTTATTTGAAATTCAAATTTAACTGGGCTATCTGTATTTAATCTAGCAACTCTATTCTTGTCTCACATTCATTTCCTCCTTATCTGACCCATTTTGAATCCTGTCACACTTTTAGGGGCTAAGAAAAGCCTTAGGAAAGAGGGGCCTTCAAACAAAGCTTTGACCAGGCAAGATCCACATTGGAGCTTCTAGAATTTCAGGCATATTTGGAGCTGTGCCTTGTATTACATGCCCTGGGACAGAAATTACTGTGTGAGCACAAATGCACAGGCTGGTTTTTTTTTCCCCCTGAACATAATGAAAATTAAAATGCTTTGAATGAATTGAAAGGGGATGTTATTTAAAGGAAGGCTGCCAGGGGCCTGTAAGTTTTTTCCGCATCAACTGAGACACATCTATGATTTCATTTTAAGCCTCTTTTTGTTAACTATATGGTTGGTCTATGAGATTCAGTAAACCTTATTTGTAAGAAAATATTTTTATGTTCTCTTCAGTAACTTTGTTTCCTTATGACTTTGGCATCCAGTGAACAAAACACATGTCTCTAAGATTGCCAACCACAAATATAAAACCCACGAATACATAAAATAAAATTTAAATCCAATTCCCAAGAGATTGTGTAATGTTGTTGTGTAAGGGGCTGGGGGGGGGGAACCTCCATACTTTGAATTTCATTTAAAGAGCTACGAGACTGCATTTTTAATTTTCTTTAATAAAAAAAAATCTAGGAAAATGAATAAGCCAAGCAAAATCAGAAGCCATAGTTAAATTACTTAAATATTTAAGCAAATATTTTCTAAAATAGCAAATCATTCCAAACCAGTTATTAAACTGAGGTTTTAAAACAACTTAGCTAGAAATTGATAATCCTACTTAAAATTAAGTAGGGTAATTAGTAAGTAGGATAATTAGTAAAATGTCTGAATCATAGCCATCCTTAAAACATTTGACTAATCCTAAATAACATTATTTCCATTTCTTATTAATTAGTAAGCTTTGGTAATTTTCTAAATTCTATTTTTAATAAAACCTTAGAGACAACTTCTCACTTTAAATATAAACATCATTACAATAATGCTATAACTAAAGTTAAGTTTTTTTTTCTTTTTATTTAAAAAGAAACTTAGAAGGAACTCAATCCATTACAAATCCATAATATTCACAGATCAAAGAACCACCTTCTAATGATACTTGTGTTATGATGTTTCAATGTGTTTTGTTTTCTTCCTGACAATCAGGTAAGTTTGACTCAGCAATGGAAGAAATATTTTTGCATGCCTTCCAAGTGACAGGTACTATGTTAAGTGCAAGGAAATCTAAGATGAATTATACATAGTCCTAATCCTCCAGAATTTTTGGTCTCCATGCATTGCTATACAGGGCCGAAAATGCCTTGACTGAGGGATGCTCAAAGGATGCAAGCTGGGGTGAAAGACAAGTTATTAAAGGCTACCTGGAGGAGGTGTGAGCAGAGCTGAGAGATGAAAGGAAATTGTAAAATATTTCCTTTTATCATTATACCTTCTTCTATGTAGAGGCTTGTCACATTTCTAAAATTTTCCACCACTTTATATACCCAGCAGAAACCTCTCAGGCCTTTTCCACAACAACAAACAGGTTTATCTGTTTCCAGATGGATCCATAAGACTCTTTGGGCTTGTACCCCTTTTATGTTCTGGAAGTTGGTACATACTGTATTTTGAACTTTAAGATAACTCAGCTTCAGTAGCCTTATTAGAAGTTAGACTAGGTACAGAGAGCTGTAAACAGCTGTTTTCATCACCCTTTGGGCCTGTGGAAATGGGCACTTGGAAAAGAGGGACAAAGAAGGGAACTTAATCTTACAGATTTATGAGTTGGATATTTCTATCCTATATGAGAAAGGGAATCCTAGGTTTTGATTTGTATTTTAATAGCCTGTAGTGTTGAGTTTCTCAATAATATCTTTCTCAGTATTAGGGACATAGGAAGTCCAGGGCTTCGATAAATTTTTTCTGTGAATTAAAAGGCAGGGAAAGAAATGCAGAGCACACCAGATTGAGCTGTTGTCTCTTCAGCTTTTACAGTTATTCAGCAGATCAAAACTCAATCTGTATCACCTCAGCAGTCATTTTCATGCCCACCATCACCACTTCTCCTATCCCGGAAGTGAAGAAGGAACAAAATAAGTAACATCAGCTTTCTTTTCCTACTTGCCTAGAGTCTATTATTACCTTTTAATTGTCCTGGATAACATTTGTAACTGGGCCGGTCGGTAAAAGAGAAAGTACACTTGGCTTTGGATTAAAAAGGCTTGGTTCCATTTTTGGATCTGCTCCTTATTTGACATGTGGCTTTGGTCAAGTCACATGCTTTTTACTAAACTACCAGGAACTAACAACGTATTCTTCTTCCAAAGGTGTGGCACCCTCGGTGGAAGCTTTTGATAAACTGATGAACGGTATGGTGGCTGAGTTTTTAAAGAAGAGTAGGATCCTTGCTGGTGACGTGGAGACTCATGTGAGTACTTTCCTCCCCTGTTCTACATGGAAAGGATCACTACTATTAAAAAAATAATAATAAATTGATTTAAAAAAAAAAACAAAGTAACAAGGGTTAGTAAGGATATTGAGAGATTGGAACCCTTGTGCACTGCTAGGGGGAATGTAAAATGGTACAGCCAATATGGAAAAGAGTATGGTGCTTCCTCAAAAAATTAGAGATAGAATTATCATACAATCCAGCAGTTTCCTCTCTCTCTAGATATATACCCAAAATAATTGAAAGCAGGATCTCGAAGAGATATTCATACCCCCACTCTCATAGCTGCGCTATTCGCAATTGCCCAAAATACGGAAGCAACCCAAGTGCCTGTGGACGGATGGATGGATAAGCAAAATGTGGTCTATACATACAAGGGAATATTACTCAGCAGTAAACAGGAAGGAAATTCTGACACATGCTACAATATGGATAAACTTTGAGGATATTATGCTAAGTGAAATAAGCTGGTCATAACAGGAAATACCGTGTGATTTCATTTATGTGAGGTACCTAGAGTAGTCAAAATCATAGAAACAGAAAATAGAATGGTGGTTAACAGGAGCGGGAGGAAAGAGAAATGGCAACTTATTTCGTGGATATAGAATTTTAGTTTTGCAATACAAAGTAAACTTGAAAAAAAATTCTGGAGCTCTGTTTATACAACATGAATATACTGAACACTACTGAACAACTGTACACTTAAAAGTAGTTAAGATGGTAAAGTTTGTGTTATGTGTATTTTGAAAAAAGTATAGCTTAAGAAAAACAAAGTTATAGAATTTGATAATCCATGAATCGGTAGAAACCTTTACTGATATCCAAGCCAGTTTTAGACACTTTTTTTACATTTTTTAATGTTTAGCATTCTCTCTATGGTTAGTCATTTTTTGAATGCATTTAGTGAAAATCAAAAATAATAGCCAAATTAAAAACCTAAAAGAAGTTTATTACCAGGTTCTTCTTGTTTATTTGTCTTTGTTTCTCACAGAGGATTGAATTCCAAATCCATCTGCTTATAGATTTCTCAGCAATGACACACTCCTGGCAAAAACATTTTCAGTACAGATTCAGAGAAATTCTGATTCTTGAATAAAGTTGTGGCTTGGGGTTAAAAAAAGTAAAAAAGGGATTCTCTTTTGCTCATTCCCAATTAGACATTATATGCAACATGCAACACTGGTCTTCCAGAGGATTTGGTGACTCAAGTTATACCAGAGGTTCCAGGATTGTAATTAAATAGGTGCTTATCTCATCACATTTGCAATGAATTTATTTGCCACATCTAAGAAAAATGAAGATTATTCTCATGACCTCTGTTTTTATTAAATATTCCTATTGAAATACCCATTGGCAAAAGAGGGGAAGTTCTGACATATATGAGTTTAAGAAAAGTTTGTAATAAAACATGTTCACTTCAAATATATCACAAAGCTCTGTAATTACTCTGGTCTGTTCTTGAGCTTAATGTTTTTGTTTACAAGAGACCACGTATGCAGTAAGATAGTGGCTGAGCTTCTTATATTCTAAGGCACAATAGCACCTGAAAGCTAACATACAAAATGGAATATTACCCCAATACACTAAAAGGGATTTTTTGAGTGATTGATGAATATTTACTTTCTTGAACACAGTGACAATAATTATTGTGTCATTATTAGTAGTATTAATTAATGTTGACATTGTGCTTCTGAGGTACACAGTATAACTCTTGTTAGTAATATCACAAAATTATATATAGAAATTTTTTACTGGAGAATGAAGCCTATAAATAAGTATATTTAATTTTATTTTTAAAATGTAGATTTTGCATACTAAGTCTCTTCAAATTGCTTAATAAACAGTTCCTTTAAATTCTTTTTAGGACAAAGTTGAGTTATAAATAAAGTGTAGCTTGATTTATATTAGATTTTTTCTTCTCTCTACTCATTAACCTGAAAGCAGTGTGAATCAAAAGAAATAATATTCTCAATAATGGATATATAATACTTTTTAAAAAAAATGAAGGAAGGCAGGAAGGGAGAGAGAGAAGGAAGGAAAGGGGAGAGAGAGAAAGAAAGAGAGAAGAAAAAGAGAGAAAAACACACCATCTGAAAGTTTAGACTCTGATTCTACAACACAAAGAAAAAGTACAGACAGCTATCATCCATCTGCCTATTATTTTAACATATTGAACAAGTAGTTTATTTTTTCTCTCTTATAGAACCATGTGTCATTGACATTAAGCTTGCAGCTGCTGCCTCTCACATAAGCCAGTAGTGGGGGGGGTTGAACTTTGTTCCAAGAACACACCTGTTGCCTAGAAAAAAACCCTCACATACCTGATTGTGTAGTATGGAAATCTGAGAATGACACAAATGTGCATCATGTTAAATCCTGTCCCTGTGTTTAAAAGCTATTTCACAGATACTAATAATGAATAAGGGCAGCCAAGCTATGATTTAACGTCTGTCTTGATGTGTTGGCTGCTTGTCGGGCTTAATTTACTGAACATTCAATAGTCTATTGACAAAACAGACCACAAAAAAAGGGGGAACTAATAGCTACAATTAGGAAGCTCTGCTGAACCGACCAACATAACAGGTTTAGCAAAGATTAGATCTTGTAAAGCCTTCTTATATGCAACATAAACCAAAGGGCTTATTTAAATTACTCTTAAACCTTGGAACACTGACACAGCTTGCACCCCTTTTAAGAGAGAATAAACAATGCATCATTTTATAATAGATGTTTAGAGTAAATATAGTCCTCAGTGTCACAGGAAAGGATCCTCTAGAAACTGGGCGTACGTAAAACCAAGCCCTTTGTCAGACATAATTTCTCCTTAAATGAACAAATGTGATTTTTTTTTTTACAAAGCTGTCCTGTGGTTTTTCATGGTATACGGATATACTAAATCTCAAGTCTATTTCTAAATGATTTGACAATCATGAAACAGCTGCAAATCATATAGCTCTTCCTAACTCAAACCCTTTTATAGAGTTTACATTTGAAATGTTTCTAGATGTCTGGAACATTTATTTCTTATTCTTGATTAAAATGGATAAAAAAGAAACACTTTCATATTGTTTAATAAGAATGACAGAACCATGATTTGAACAGAAGGGCAATAAATTCAACCGAGAAGTATAACACACTTAAGCATGGTATGATTAAACCGCACTGCACTATTGCATTCCCTGACTTTATAAGATAATTATTAAGATAATTATTGTAGCATCACTTTTGATGGGTCACCATCACTATTCTAGAGTTCCT
This sequence comes from Pteropus vampyrus, assembly GCF_000151845.1. Classification (NCBI taxonomy): domain Eukaryota; kingdom Metazoa; phylum Chordata; class Mammalia; order Chiroptera; family Pteropodidae; genus Pteropus; species Pteropus vampyrus. Next base: position 3,038,741 of record NW_011888861.1, on the reverse strand, counting down.
AGTCCTTGTCATTTATTTAAACCATCTACAAAATGTTTTGTTCATTTTATACCATGCTGGCTTGGTAGAGTTCAAAGAATGGCAAAATAAGGAGTATTTTCCTCTGATTAGCATTGGCAGTTTGTATTTGGATTTTAGAGCTGGCTCTGCTTTTTTACAGCATGACCTTGAGTTAGTCCCTTAACCTGCTCAGTAATAAGGCTGGATGACCTCACTTCCCAGGGCCTTCTGGCTCTCACAACCTGTTTGAGTGACTCACCCGCTGTCTCAGCATTAAAGCATGAGGGGGCGATTTGGTTTCCAGTTGAAAAGCTTGTGATAAGGCAGCATTATCACCATTATAAAAAGCATCTTGGGCCACGCCAGGGAAAGTACCTCAATCATCTGAACATGTGAAGCAAGCAGAAGGCAACATGTCAGAAAAGGGATATACAGAACACTAAAGATAAAATTTCATCCTACTTTCCCATGATATATAAGGAAATCAGACTCCTTCGTCTAAAAAGACCTTGAGGTCTCCATGAGTCTGTCCTTCTTGGTCTTACAGGTTGTCTCTTCTACCTTCATGTGGAACTTACCTCTGGGATAATTAATACAATCTCTGCAATAAATAATACAAAAATATGTGTTTATTTTACTAATTCTATTTGTATTCTTCCTTTGATCTTAGAAAAAGTGGCCATTTGCATTTTTGGTGCTTTATAATCTGGGACTACGTAGAAACCCAGCTGCCCCTGCTAAGAAATATTATCAAAAGCACAAGTTTGGGATTGACTCAACAGAATAGCCCATTCTACACAGATCTCCTTCACCCTCTCACTCACCTTCAGACAAATCGGTCCTCCTATTAACTTCTGGTTTCCTGATAATTATCTTCATTTGAACATTTATTTTTATTATAACTAGACAAAGAATACCTTGGCAGTCTCAAACCCAAAGGATCTATATGTCTTTCACATTCTCCAAATGGCAGAGATCCAAAAAAAAATGACTGTGTAAAGAATTCTGCCTCTAGATTTCATACAGGCTTTGAATCTCCTTTCTTACTGTCTTAGCCAGCTACAATAGTCAGAATTATTAGAGAGAGAAATACCTTAGAAATTACACATTCCAATATACAGCCCCTTTTCTTTTACTTTCTTTGACTTCCTTCCTCCTTCTTTTCTTCCATCCATCCATCCATCTTTCTCTCCTTCTTTCGGCAGAGAAGGAAACTGCAAACTAGAGAAGTTAGGTGACATGTTAAATGGAGCACCACGTCTTGATGGCAGAGCCAGGAATCTCATCTCCAGAGTGTCAATCCATCGCATTGAGAGATGCCTGGTTGTGATTGGCTGGGCAGTTATGCCTCCCAACACCTTTGTCAGTAACTGGATCCCTAGTGAGAAGCAAGTGGCACTTACCTGCCCTCTGCACTCTCACTGTAACCATTCTCCTTACCAAATGTCCACAATATAAGGAAAGGTCATTATGACCGTTGGCTCAGGGACAAAAGCTGAGAGGGTGGAGCATTTCCGTAACTCGTGCCTTTCGTGTGTCTCCTCAGAGGAGTGCTGAGGGTCAGGGAGCATGGTGACCTCCAAGACAAATGAACTCTGCCCCTCATGGGTCTTCGCTTCTGCCCCATCGCATTGGCCTTGTCTCAGCCTGATCATCACTCACTCCGTTGTTGTTACCAAATTTGCAGAAGGTCATAGATAGATTAGTCTCTGTTATCATTCCTTCCCAAGAACGTGTAGAATTTTTATTCTCAGCATCGAACACATGCTTTACTACCAAACATATGCTTTGACTCACAGTCCATCTCCTGCTAAGTTGTTGGCCTTAGTTGGAATCTCTCGGGTTAAGATGATACCTGCCCTTTTGTTTCTTCCTGGACAGTATATGCTTTTGCTAAACTTTTGTCTGAGTGCTTTTCTTTCGGCTCTTTAAAGGAAAGCTTCTAAGAAAACCTATGGAGCCTATTTCTTTTTCTGTTCTTTATTCACTGGCATAAGCAAAATGGTAGATCCAAAATACACAGGCTTGCATTCTGAGTGCCCAGGCTGCTGTGGTTAGGGGTAAGTAAGCTGTGTTACCCACCAGCAGGCACCTCTTGACCTGCACCAGGGGGAAAATTAGATTATTGAGTTTCATATAAATGACTTTGCTCTAAGTAAAAGCACAGCAAGAATTTATAGCTCAGTCTATGTCAGGAGTTCCTGAGGGTAACCAGCAACTTTTCTCCAGAGATTTTTCTCCAGAACTACCCTTTCAGAGGATCATTTCCTGTGTCAGAATTTAGTCATGCTACCCAGTGCTGCAAAATGTGTCCTTTCCCTTTCCTTTGCCTGTTCCTTTTTTTTCCTAGCTTTCCCTTCTTTCTGAGACTATGGCAATAATTGGAACATTTGTTGTCATTTTCTACTTAGACTTCAGGATTATTTAATTGTTTGCCTGGAGGCTATTTCTGCATCTGAAAATTAATACATTGTAATGACCTGATTTCATTTAGATTATCTTGTTATTTCTATCCATGCACCCATCCCCACAAAAGATACGCACATGCATGTGCACCATTCACCTAAGAATTCCTCATTATGCTATATTAGCTACATATGAGAAAAAACAGTTTGGTCAAGGATATGGGAGCTCTGACTCGAGTCACTCCGAGTAAGAAATGTGTTTGCAGATTTGTTACTGTGCATAAGGCAAGTACAAAATATACTTTATCATCTTTAGTATTTTTGTTTTGTTTTGTTTTCTAGTTGTAGTTAGATTGTGGTTCAATATTATAAGTTTTAAAATGTGATATTATACATTTTATAACATATTGTAAGCCAGCTCTTTTTACTATATCAATATAAGATGTTTTGGTAATGTAAAAGAAAACAAGGCATTCAATGAATTAATAATTTATCACTCCTCTGCATTTGCAATAAAAATCCTTCCCCTTTCAGAAAACACTTTGCAAATAAGTATTTTAAATAGTAAGGTACTTGGAATGCTGATACTTTTGATTGCTTTAGTTAAAACAGCTTAATATTCAGAAAAAGTAGTATGATTTATCTTTTTTGGCCCACCTGTGGATTATTGAGGTTTATTTCAAGGTTCCAGAAGTATGCTGTTTTTCTCTGACCCTCTCAGTGTCTAGCACTGTGCTCATAGTAAGTGGTTAATAAATGTTTGCTAAATGAATGAACGAAAATGAATGTTTAATGAATGAATGAATGAATCAACTCCTTAATGCATTATTGAATCAATGAATGGATGAATTTGACAATTTGAATCAAGCAGTGTCCTAGACTAGCAGTTAAAATAAAAATCAAGGCCAGGTTTTAAGTAGTGAATTAGCAAGTGAAATATGGAGAAATATAGACTCGATAGATTTTTATCTCACACACACATACACACACACACACACAGAGAAGAGTCCTAAATTTGTCATAGCCCTGACAATTTATCTGGTACCTCCCTTGTCCTCTTCATTCTCATTCCTGTTTTGTAGTTAAGGAAAGTGAGCCATTGAAAGACTAGAGTTCTAAGGCAGCTGAAAAAAGCAAGATGAGAATTCATAAGTGATGTGAAAAATCATCAATAAATTGACATAGTCATTTCCAATAAAAATCCCATGAGCTCTTTCTGAGACAGGGTATTTTTCTGAAACTTACTGTATTTTAAAATGAAGGTCTCAATATATCCAAATACAGACAGTACCAAACTTTTCAATGGGGACTCCCACCCCAAAGTTCATTTGTAAAATAGTTCTTAGAAACTTGGAAGATATTTGCCCATAGACCTAATGTAAGCAATGAGCGGTTTGGTTCCTATGCAAAGGTACAGACAAGCATTACTCTGTGTGTAGTACATAGACCACCGCCGTCCACAGAATCTTTGCTAATGCTCTGTCACAAGGTAAGTACAGAAATTGTAAGACTTCAAAAACTTTGATAACAATCCAACAGAGCAATTTTAAGTCTGTTCTATCTAGTAATTTAAAAAACCAGGACTCGTGCTTTGTATGTCTGGTTTTTGTTTCATGTTTCTAGTGAGGCTCTTTATTTTACTAAAGTATTAGTCTGTGACAGATGAGAAATTAAAAAGAAAAACCTCACCAAAGGTTTTTTTGAACAGCACTTATGTAATGCGAAATGCTGGAAAACATCTTTCCACTATGCTTATAATGGATGCAAGGAAATAATAACATTAAATGAAACATAGTCATTTATTATGAATGCTGGTACCTGGAGGAGTGCGAGCTTAATTAGAGAAAGACAAAGAAATTGGTGGAGATTTCTATGCAGATTATGCTTACTTTCAGCTAATGTTGGGCCTGATTCCTTTCTACTTGTGCTACCTAACATAGAATTTCTCTTTTTCTTTATGAGTGGATATCACACTCCTTTGATTATATGGATTACTTTGGAATTCACAAAAGAGACACAAAAAGGCAAGAAAAGAGATTTGTCTAAGGATAATTGAGCAGTAATTGAAAGAAGAGAAGGCAAAGAGGACCTATATGCACTTAAAAAGATTCACCTTATTAAAAATGAGGTCTGAAACAGTACTCATCTAATTACTGACAGTGGTCATTTTTAGGGAGCTGACCACTAAGAGCTTTTACTTCCTAAACATCTATGTCTTTTGCTTTTTACAAATATGTGTTAACTGTTATCATCAGAAGAGAGGAAAAGGAACATTTGGTACTTAAAAAAATCTTTGAATCCAGATATTGCCTGGAAGGGAGTTCACTGAGCAGCAAAAGACAGAAGAGAAAATGCAGGCACCAGGTGGTATGGATCCCACACGGCTTGGCTGTAGGGCGTCTGCCTTAGTGGTCCAGGGTCCAAGCTACTTGCAGATTCATGGGGAGTAAGGGAACCAGTTTCAGCAAGGACTATTCACAGGTTGAGTATTTATAGTGAAATCTCAGTGTAGATGGATTGATGTTGGGTGGATACGGTTAATGAATGAACAAAATCTGGTTCATAGCTAAATTTTGTCATCGGTAGAGATCAACCTTTTTTCTCTGCCTTATTTTCATTTTCCATATCAGTAAGAGAGGCGATTGTAAAGAAGGGGAAAGAAAAAGAACTAGTATTTATTGAGAGCCTGTTATGTGTCAGGCACTTGGCCCACTGGTGAGAGACATTGCTTCACTTGATCATTAGGCAAACACTTGAGGTAGGTAACATTCGAGATGAAGAAGCCAAGCCTCAGAAAGCTAAGGTAACTCGCTTATGGTCATGCAGCTAGTAAGGGGTGAAGTTGAACTCTATCTAGGCCTATCTGAAGATCTAAAGCTTTCGGTTTCTCTACTATACCACCTGTTTTCCACCCATTTTAGTCCTTCATTATTGAGCAGTAGTTACTGAGCTTCTGTAGTAATAAAGGCCCTTCTATGTAGGAACCCACTGTCCTAGTCCTCAAGAACAATATTATCTACTTGGGGACACAAGGCATAGACACATGCATGACAGTCAAATAAGAGAATGGCTTAAATAACACAAGTGAAAGGACAGTGTTCAGTGTCACAGTGCATTCTAGAATCAGGAGTACCAGTTGTCTCTAATATTTCAGAGTGGTCTTAGAGTAGCCAAGTATTGTTTACTTGTATAGACCCAACATTCAGCAACCATGAAGAGTTCTGGCTTCCTAAGTCAAAAGATTTGGTTTAAAAGTGTTGATTAAAATGCTTTAGATTCCTTAAGTGTTAGAAAAACAAGTTAGAGATTTGGAAAGGGGCCAATCTGCCAAGTGTTTTGTAGCTATACAATGATTGAATATGAAAATGAAGTTAATTTAGGAGAATGGTTTCGTTCAGAATATAAAATCATAACAATATTCATACCTGTCAGAAAAGCAAATGGATTTAAACATACAGTAGTGGTTTTTTTCCTGTTCTCATGCCTTAAGAAATGCTCACTTTTTTTAACTCTTTCAAATCCTTGATCTTCTAAAATACAAATTGCAACAATTAATTACTTACAAGAGTTCTATGTTGGGTTTTTAAAATTATAGTGATTGGTTTTATATTACAGATTTTGCAAACTTTTTCTGAGCATTGTTTTTGTAATCTGCTTGCTCAAGTTAGACCATACTTTCTGAATCTCTTTCCTTGTCAGTAAGTCGTGGTCTACATTATCATTCATAATGACTGCATAGTATTTCATTGTATAGTTAAAACATAATTGATTTGCACAATCGAAATTGTGTATAGGTGAGATAAATATACGTATATGAATGCAGGGCTCAGATTAGGGTGAGACAAGCAAGTCCCCGGGATGTGACCCTAAGAGGGAGCACACCTGAACTCCTCAGCAGCCTCACCCTGGTCCCGGCCCTGTACGGATGGTAATCTAGTATTATTTATAATCATTTAAAAACTTAGTGACGTTTGATGTTTTTAGGTCTTCCCCTATTAGAAATGAAATTGCAGTGCATATTGTTGTACAGACATTATTTTATAATTGTACAATTATTTTCTCAAGGCA
>NW_011888861.1:2987527-3032218 GCF_000151845.1 Pteropus vampyrus | reverse complement strand
AGTATTTATTGAGAGCCTGTTATGTGTCAGGCACTTGGCCCACTGGTGAGAGACATTGCTTCACTTGATCATTAGGCAAACACTTGAGGTAGGTAACATTCGAGATGAAGAAGCCAAGCCTCAGAAAGCTAAGGTAACTCGCTTATGGTCATGCAGCTAGTAAGGGGTGAAGTTGAACTCTATCTAGGCCTATCTGAAGATCTAAAGCTTTCGGTTTCTCTACTATACCACCTGTTTTCCACCCATTTTAGTCCTTCATTATTGAGCAGTAGTTACTGAGCTTCTGTAGTAATAAAGGCCCTTCTATGTAGGAACCCACTGTCCTAGTCCTCAAGAACAATATTATCTACTTGGGGACACAAGGCATAGACACATGCATGACAGTCAAATAAGAGAATGGCTTAAATAACACAAGTGAAAGGACAGTGTTCAGTGTCACAGTGCATTCTAGAATCAGGAGTACCAGTTGTCTCTAATATTTCAGAGTGGTCTTAGAGTAGCCAAGTATTGTTTACTTGTATAGACCCAACATTCAGCAACCATGAAGAGTTCTGGCTTCCTAAGTCAAAAGATTTGGTTTAAAAGTGTTGATTAAAATGCTTTAGATTCCTTAAGTGTTAGAAAAACAAGTTAGAGATTTGGAAAGGGGCCAATCTGCCAAGTGTTTTGTAGCTATACAATGATTGAATATGAAAATGAAGTTAATTTAGGAGAATGGTTTCGTTCAGAATATAAAATCATAACAATATTCATACCTGTCAGAAAAGCAAATGGATTTAAACATACAGTAGTGGTTTTTTTCCTGTTCTCATGCCTTAAGAAATGCTCACTTTTTTTAACTCTTTCAAATCCTTGATCTTCTAAAATACAAATTGCAACAATTAATTACTTACAAGAGTTCTATGTTGGGTTTTTAAAATTATAGTGATTGGTTTTATATTACAGATTTTGCAAACTTTTTCTGAGCATTGTTTTTGTAATCTGCTTGCTCAAGTTAGACCATAATTTCTGAATCTCTTTCCTTGTCAGTAAGTCGTGGTCTACATTATCATTCATAATGACTGCATAGTATTTCATTGTATAGTTAAAACATAATTGATTTGCACAATCGAAATTGTGTATAGGTGAGATAAATATACGTATATGAATGCAGGGCTCAGATTAGGGTGAGACAAGCAAGTCCCCGGGATGTGACCCTAAGAGGGAGCACACCTGAACTCCTCAGCAGCCTCACCCTGGTCCCGGCCCTGTACGGATGGTAATCTAGTATTATTTATAATCATTTAAAAACTTAGTGACGTTTGATGTTTTTAGGTCTTCCCCTATTAGAAATGAAATTGCAGTGCATATTGTTGTACAGACATTATTTTATAATTGTACAATTATTTTCTCAAGGCAAATTTCTAGAATTGGAAGTGTGCTAAGTCAATGGCAAGCATTTCCTAATATTTATTGTGACCCTTGCCCTCCCTTCCCCCTCCCCCACACACATCGTGCTGATTCATACTGTGCAGTATCCGAAAGTGTTTTAGGCTAGTAGGTGATAATTACCAACAAGGAAAATGAGAATTTTAGGGAAACAATACATGATTTGAATGTGCATTAATATTCATGGCATTAATTGTTTAAAAATACTTTGCCCTCTGCTGGATAGGCAGGAAAATAAAAACAAAGCTATACTTCCCTATATAAATCATCCTTTTTGCAAAAGAAAACAATTTATCAGTTCTACCTTTTATCAATTTGACATACCAAAAAATTTGTTTAAATTGCCTCTTTGGGGCTAGATATGACATGTTTTGGATGTAGCTGGTTGGGTGTTGAGGTAACTTGAACTGGGGCCAATAATGTAGCTGAGATATATAATAAATTTCAGGCACGGATGTAGAAAGGACACGTTGGAGCTGTTCCTTAGTGTCGGAACTGTGCACAATGGCTGCTGTAAATACTTATGTGAGCTGGAAGTTGCCAAGGCAACAGTCCTATTAGTGAAAAATAAACCTCTTTTATTATCAGTGCCTGAATGGTTATCTTTTTTATAAAATGTGCCTAGTAGTCTAATATTGACATTCTCAATTTACCTACTCATCTTTCCTTTCTAAACTGCAGAACTATTTAGCTCTATTCAATAAGCATGCCTCCTTTCTCTGCCATGAGAGTGGGATCATTGAAAAAAAAAAAACTGTCAACTGTAAAGGCAGTAAATATACTAATTTATAACAATTACATAATATAAAGTTATTGACCTTTTGATATATGCTTTGGCTAAGGCAGAGCCTGAAATCGACTGGGACTTGGTTGGTATTTTAGCAGGCCAAAGTCTTTAAATTAACTTGTCTTTATGATTTAATGGAGCATTGCCATTTTTTTAAGTAAGTGGAGTGTGACATTACTGCTTCCTTTCCCTAGTGAGACTGTAAATTTAGACTCTGTAAATGTGTGCACACTGGAAACTTCAAAAAGGCAGCTGTGACTGAGTCATAAGCTTTAGGGAACCCACTTGTCTTAAAGAGCCAGAGAGCAATGGTAAGGGAACGACAGTCAGAAATGACTGGGTATCAAGTATGGTGCTTCCTGGGTTCTAGAGGGAAAGAAATCTTTTCTTCAAAAAATAATGTCTTTCTCTTTTTTATTATAATGCTTCTTATGTTTTGTCTAGCTAACCAAATGGAAAAACTTACCTTTTCAGTCATGGTTATCAGACATTCATTTATTTCAAGATTGAATGTTATCTGTTTCACACAACTAGCACCTTATCACTTATTACTCACACTCACTAATCACTCTCTGTGCTCATGATTTGTTTCCCGTGATTTATACCTGGTAGCACCGAGGCACACAGTATAGGTACTTAGGAAATGCTTTTAGATTATGATATTAAATAATAAACTTCTATTTCACTCAGTGATATCTTTTAAATAATTTTTATAATAAAATTTAAATGTTTGATATAGAAAATTTTGACAATAAATTTGAAGAAGAGAACAAAAACCACTTATAATCCCACTACTCAGAAATGATTGCATGGCTTATTTATTTCGTAAGGACATTGTTCAAAGTTTCGTTTTCTCCTCAGTAAGATAGAATAAACACTGTAATCTGTGCCAGCCATATGTATAACACAAGTGACACATGCCAAGTACTGGCAGGTACAAGTAGTCCAGGTGAGATATTAAGATGCTCACTAAAATTATGGGGCCAATTATAGTCCAAGTAAAGCTGGTTGTTTCTTCTGTGTCACTGTGGCAATTCCAGGTTCAACAACAAATAGCAGTCAACCTTATTTCCCATTTCTTAACTCTTAGGTTTAGACTCTATTGCTGATAAAACAGATTTGGCCCTCAGAACTGGTTTTAGCACAAGCAGATATGCAGGTTTCTTTTGTTAATGGTAATTCTGGCTTCTTGTGACCTTTCCTATTGGCACATTGGGAAGAGGGAGAGCTGTTTCTCAAATTTATCATGCAAAACTGTAAAAGTCCATGGGAACTAAAGAAATCATAAAGAAGAAGCATTATGTACTTGTATATTTTATCCTTGGCTGTGACGGCATAAAATGGCAGTTTGGGTGTTGCTTGAGTCTCCCAACTCCAATAATATTCCTAAGTACTTCCAAGCATCCCCCAGATAAATACGATAAAAATAACCATAATAAGCACAAAGAATAAAATCTCGTAGTAAGTATAAAAGCATCTTTGGAGAACTTTGCCATTTTGAACATTCCAGTGTTTAAATGATTGAACACAATGTTTGAACAGAAACATTCCAAGTAAAAATAGTTTCTCATAGAGCCTCTTAGTGACCTCTCATCATCACAGTCCCACCATCCTTTCCACCAGATAACTTCCCCTAAGCTCCTTCCACATAGGTTTGCATAATCTCCACATTCACACCTTATCCACAATCTCACGTATACATACATCAAAGGCAGGTAACAGGGAGATGCTCTGTTACCAAGAGGATAAAGCTGGAATGGAAGTTCCAAAATGCTGTCTGAAAATTGAAATGGAATAAGTTTATTCTCTTTTTTTTTTTTTTTAAATGGAGGAGGGACTTCCAGTTTCTGGTTTCACATGTAAGGAGCTTGGAGATTGCCACTCCATCCCAACAACAACTAAAAAGCTGAATAGGCTGAAAAGCCAACAATTCTTCTTAGATCCATAAGAAAAAGGAGGACACAAGGCAAGCTGCTGTCCCCAAGATATGAGAGACAGATGAATACAGGAATTGCAGCTTACTGGAGCAGAGACTTATGAGGGAAACTGCCACAGGAACCAGTGCTGGGGTAGGAAAACCTGACATGTAATTGACAAATTTTTGGAAGTTCAGTGTGGACAACTCTGAAAGTGAAGAACTCCAAAGGAGATCAGTCATGAGATTGGGCTGGGTCGGGGGTACTCCACAATATTGTGAGATTTATCTCCAGCGGCTTGACCAGGTTTCCACAATAAATATTGGGGGGAATTCTATTCTTAACAAGGACTGCCCTCACAGGAAACTAGTTAACCAGAGCTTAATCTGGACTGGGGGAAGGAAATACTCAATTCCAACTCGCTCGAGTCTTCCACATGGGGAAGGAAAATACCCGAATCAAGCCCACTAGCCAACCTATCCCATCTGAAAGGGAATTAAAAAATTGAGAAAGACTTGTGAAGTTCATAGCCCAGAGATAATAGGCTCGCTAAAAGGCTGAGACCTAATCATAGGACTAAAGTACACTTCCCCTCCCCTCACACCTCAACATCACATTACAGAAGTCCTATTTGCAGCAATTCCTTTTACCCAGTACATCACGTTCGTCTATCAAGAAAAAATTACAAGGCATGCCAAAAGGCAAAAACACAATTAGAAGAGACGAAGCAAGCATCAGAACCAGAAATGACAGGCGTGTTAGAATTTTCAAACTGAGAATTTAAAACAATTATGAGTGATGTGCTGAGGGCTCTAATGGATAAAGTAGACAGCATGCAAGAATACATGGGCAATGTAAGCAGAGAGATAGATGTAAATAAAGAATGAGAAAGAAATGCTAGAGATCAAAAACACTGTAACAGAAATGCAGAATGGCTTTGATAGAATTATTACATGGCTCAATCTGTACATGGCTCAAACTCTGAGCCAGAGAATATGGCAATAGAATCTTCGAAAACAAAAAACAAAGAGAAGAAGGACTGGAAAAACAAAAACAAAAAAAACAGAATATCAAAGATCTTGTGACAACTACAAAAAATAAAACATATGTATAATGGGAGTACCAGAAAGAGAAGGAAAAAAGAAAGGAACAGAAGAAATATTTGAAACAATAATAACTAAGAATATTTCCCAAATGAATGTCAAACACCACACCACAGATCTAGGAAGCTCAGAGAATACCAAGCAGTATAAATACCCCAAAAACTACACCTCAGTGTATCATTTTCAAATTACAGAATATCAAAGATAAAAATTCTAAAAGAAGCCAGAGGAAAACAATACCCTACATACAGAGGAACAAAAATAAGAGTTACATCTGACTGCTTCTCAGAAACCATGCAAGCAAAAAAGAGAATAGAGTGAAACACTTAAAGTGTTGAGATGGAAAAAAGAAACAAAACTATCAACCTAGAATTCTGTATCCTACAAAATTATTCTTAAAAAGTGAAGGAGAAATTTTTGTTTGTTTGTTTCTCAAACAAACAAAAATTAAAGGAATTTTTTGCCAGTAGACCTGCCTTATAATAAATGTTAAAACAAGTTCTTTAGAGAGAACAGATATAAGTCAGAAATTTGAGTCTATAAAAGATATAAAAGAAAGGAAGAGCATCAAAGAAGGAATAAGTGAAGGTAAAATAAAAACTTTTATTTTTACATTCTTAATCTAACAGATAACAATTTGTTCAAAATTATAAGAGCAACAATGTATTTAATTATGTACACTTATGTATATATCATATATACACATATATGCTTATATATCAGTGTAATGAAAGACAGCAAAGGACAGATAAAGGGGATTAAGATTATTTTGTTATTATGAGGTACTTACACTACTGTGTAGTGGTACAGTGTCATTTGAAAGTGAACTTGGATTAGTTGCAAATGTATATTGCAAAGCCTAGAAAAACCACTTAAGCAAGTACAAGTAGAAGTATACTTGATATGCTAAGAAAGGAAAGAAAATGGAATCGTGTAAAATGCTCAGTTAAAACCACAAACGGCGGAAAAGGAGAGTGTGACAAAAATAGAAACAAATAACAAAGGCAACAAATAGAAAACAGAATGAATGTGGTACATATTAATCCATCAGTAATCACTTTGAATTTCAATAGTCTGAATGAACCAATTAAAAGATAGAGATTGTCAGAGTGGATCAAAAACACAATCCAACTATATGTTGTCTACAAGAAACACACTTTAAATATAAAGAGACATGTAAATTAAAAATAAATTGATACAGAAAGATATACCATACCAATTTTAACCAAAAGAGAGCAGGTGTAGCTATATGAGTTTCAGATAGAGCAGACTTCCAAGTAAGGAAAGTTATTAGCAAAAAAGAAAACCGTTGCATAACGATAAAAAGGTCAGTTCTCTGAGAAGACAATTCTTAATACATATGCACCTAGCAACAGAAGATCAAACTGATAGAAGTGAAAGAAGAAATTGATGAAGTCACTGTCATAATTGGAAACTTCAATACCCCTCTCTTAGAAATGGACAGAAGATCCACTGGCAGAAAATTAGTAAGGATGTAGTTGAACTCAACAATGCTGTCAATCAACTGGATATAAGGGACATCTGTAGACTAGTCAACAACAGCAGAATACACATTTTTCTCAAGCTTACATTAACATTCACTAAGATAAATCATATTCTGGGTCATAAAACACACCTTAACAAATTTAAAAGAATAGATTTATATAATGTCTACTCTCGGGTTTATTAGTAGACTGGACTCCTAATAATTAATAGTTCAATGCCATTGTGGAATTGAACCAGAAGTCAGTAAGAGAAAGGAACCGGAAAATCTCAAAATATGTGGAGATTAAACTATGCACTTTGAGTGACACATGGGTCAAAGAAGAAATGTAAAAATATGTGAACTCGGATGTTACCTAGATTTATTATGGTGATCATTTAGTGGTATATGCAAATATCAAATCATTATGTTGTATACCTAAAAGTAATGTAATGTTATATTCAGTTATACTTCGGCGAAAAAGGTATTTTGAACTAAATGAAAATGAAAACTTAAGATCAAAATTTTGAAGATTCAGTCACTGAAAGCAGTGCTTAGAGGGAAATTTATAGTATTGAATGAATATATTAGAAAAGAAGAAAGATCTTAAATCAGTAATCTAAGTTTCCACCTTAGAAAACTAGGAAAAGAAGAAAAAAATAATAAGTAGAGCAAAAATTTTCAATAAAAATGAAAACAGGAAATCAATAGAGAAAACCAAAGAAACCAAAAGCTGGTTCTTTGAAATGATCAATAAAATTGATAAGCTTCTAGCTAGGCTAAATAAAGAAAAAAGAGAAAGGGTACAAATTACTAACATCAGAAATAAAAGAGAGGACATCACTATAGATCCCATGGAAACTAAAAGGATAATAAAGGAATACAGTTAACAACTCTATGCCCACAAATGAACCTAGATGAAATGAACTGATTTCTTGAAAGGCATATCTGCCAAAACTTACACAAGAAGAAATAGACAACCTAAATAGGCCTATATTAAAGAAATTGATTCAATAATAAATAACCTTCCAAAAATAGAAAGCACCAAGCCCAGATGGGTTCACTGACCAAACATTTAAGGAAGAAATTATACCAATTCTCTACAATCTCTTTCAGAAGATAGAAGCAGAGGTTATATTGCTTAAGTCATTCTATAGGCCAACGTTATCCTAATATCAAAAAAAGACAAAGACATTGTAAAAAAAAAAAAAAACTACAGCCCAACATATCTCATGAACATGCGATATATTGCAAAAAAATCCTCAACCAAATATTAGCAAATCGAATTCAAAATGTATAAAGAGAATTATATACAACTAACTGGGATTTATCCAGGTATGCAAGGCCAGCTCAACATTCGAAAATTAATTAATGTTGTATATGTCATATCAGCAAAATTTTTAAAAATCATATGATTACATTAATAGATACAGAAAAGCATTTGACAAAATCCGACCCCCATTTATGACAAAAAAAAAAAAAAATCAGTAACCTAGGAGTAGTGGAGAACTTTCTCAGCTTGATAAAGATTATAAAAAACCTACAGCTAACATCAGATTTAGTGATGAGAACCTTGAAGCTTTCTCTCTAAGATCAGACACATGGCAAGGATGTTCTTCTAACCACTTGTTTTCAACATTGTACTGGAAGTCTTTGCTAACGCCATTGGGCAAGAAAAGGAATTAAAAAGTCTACAGACTGGGAAGGAAAACAAAATTGTCTTTCACTGCAGATGATGTAATTATCATCTGTGTAGAAAATCCAAAAGAATCAAAAAACAAACAAACAAAAAAAACCCCTCCTGAACTAATAAGCAATTTTAGCAACCAGTATTTGTTAGAAAATTTGTTAAAAATGTAAATTAGTGAGCCCACCTACAGAATCTGAAACCCTGGGTGTGGGATTCAACAGTCTGTTTTAACAAATCCTCCAAGTGGCTATAAGGCAGGGATCCCCAACCCCCGGGCTGCGGACCAGTACTGGTCTGTGGCCTGTTAGGGACCAGGCTACACAGCAGGAGACAAGTGGCCTGTGAGCTAACGAAGTTTCATCTGTGCTTGCAGCCACTCCCTAGCGCTAGCATCACTGCTTCAGCTCCACTTCAGATCTTCAGGCATTAGATTCTCACAGGAGCACCAGTTCCTGGTGCCAAAAAGGTTGGGGACCACTGCTATAAGGTACACTCAACGTCGAAAACCGCTGGTGTAAGCCTTCTTCATGGCTCTTAATATGTCAACCCAGGTGCCTTCATAATATGATTTTATAGGGTCAGTGCTTATGTTTATGTCTACAAAATTAGGAATCTTCAATCTTATTTTAAGCAAAATCGTGAAGTGGGAAAAATTTGTCTTTGGCATCCTGTCACCTCTTTTTGTGGGCCCATTTTCCTGTCTTGCTTTCATCTATCAGGTCCCTCTTTATCTCTTCATTGGCTGAAACTCAAGGGACTTCTCCTCTAGGGTAGATTAGAGGGCCATACGGAATAAGATCTAAAATTATAATATCTCTAATTATGAAATGTAGTACATTGGGAGACTAATTGGGGAGGAATGTGGGAGTGGCATTGACAGTGACTTACCCAGGGCCCACAAATTGCACCTGATGAGCAGATGCCCATTCCTTTGACCTTAGTCAGAGGAGGAACCCCTTTCTTTCACTGTCTGGTTCTCAAGAAATGGGCTGATGCAGTTTCAGAAGATCTGGAAATGCCTTTGGCACAGGCCCCTGGCATTCCTTTGAGTCTTGCCTGGGGCCCTTTCTCGCAGTTGTACCTGTTCATTTTGTCATCCACATGGTACTTTGCAGCCCTTAGCTTTCCCAGTGAAACAATGCAAAGCTTTTGATGAGCACAATCAATTGGTCTTCTTCAGGGAGCCAGCCAGCTCTCTCCTGAGGGGATTAGATGGAAATAAGTCATATTTAGCTGGTGTCTCTTTGTCCTGAGACTTGCTTTAAACTGATTACCGAAATTCATTCTACTCTCTTCCTTAGGACCACAGAGCAGAGTGGCCCACTGACCTATCCATTCAAGAACTCCAATTGTCTAAGTGATAATTGATAGAATTCAACCAAATGCACGGCCTTGACTCTCACCAGAACTATCCCTTTCCTCTCTGCACACACGTGTTCACAGGCAAATAGATGTGCATGTATATCCACAAAGGTCACTGAGGCTCTCTGAGCCCTGCACATGTGTGATGGACAAACTCAGCAGAAACCCTCAATTATTTGTCGTTACTGAAAATCCCTACGTTTGGCTTTTCTTTCACAATGTTTTGAACTGCCCGAGTGAGCCAAATTCTCCCTTTCAAGTTATCAGAACTCAGCAGGTTCCGTAAATTTGCTCCTAAATAGGATGCTGTTTGAAGGGACTCATGGACCTTTCCAGAAGTAAGAAGCAGGTAGGTCAGAATATTTCAAAGATGGCATGAAAATCCTTTGAAATGTGGACTGATGAGGTTAAAAATGAGTGTGGTTTAGAGTCTGCTAATTATGCCCAGAGTTCCAGGGAGCTGTAAGAGGCGCACAACTGAATCCTCAGAAAGATTTGTCTACATAAGCAAAGCGAAAAGGAGAGTTGTAGATGTCTAAGTAGTCAGCCATTCTCTCTCTAACCTCTATCCCTATTATTGAATGAAAGGCCATTTGGAGGAAGAAACTAATTAATAAAATTGACCATCTTTGCTAATCAGACCCACCAGAAAGTTGCTCTATTAGCAACAGGCTAAATGTTGTTTCCAGGGAAAGTAAAAAAGGTTAATGATAGTGTTCATCCTGGGATAACTACAAAAATATTGTTACCGTTACCTCTGAGCAGCAATTTTAACTTCAGAAGACAGGCAATACCAAATTAATGTTCCCACAGCAACTATAATTCAGTCGACTCTGCAAAGCTTTACAGAGATGAGGACAATACCTCTGTATTATTGTTGCTGGGAGAAGTGCAGTTGTTTTATTTATATCCAAGCTGTGGACGGTTGTATTCCATAGTCTTCTTTTTGGAAATGTGGTTGACAAAAGTACTTCTGAACCACTGAAAATACATGTTCTGATACATGGATAAACATTCATGCAGTTCAGAATATCATGTCTATAGGGTCATAATGGCCTCTTGGACAGGAAAATTTGAAATATTCCTCCCACCAGTATAATCCCAGCAATCAGGCTACTGAGACAAAGAGGAGTTAGCATACTGCAGAATGGAAAATATACCCTCATTTAAACATTCATGAGACTTAATCAGTTATACCAGTGATGATTGAATTTGTGATTTTAAGTAAATGGTTTACTAATCTTGGTTGGACTTCTAGTATTCTTTTTGCAGTAGAAAAAAAAATCATCGGACAAGAAATAATGAGAAAAGTTAGAAGCAATATTAGGGAATTCATTTCAGTAAATATTTTAGAAAATTTGTCAGATATCAAAATGTGATAATGAAGTAGAATGACAAAAACTAGTCATTTCCCAATTACTTAACACATTTATTCTTGCAGCCCAGAAATATTGTCTGATATTGACACTGGTATCAAGTTAACCTAATTTTATTGCAGCTTTTCTAGCTATCTGTTTTTGGAATTGTATTAAGCTGATTCTTACCTACCTATCAGAGAAGTGAGTAGTTATCCAAGATGACAGAGAGATAGAAACTGCCCCCCAAACACAATGCAAAGCTAACAAGTTGGAGATTAAGAGTGAAATCAATAAGTTTAAGAGTATAAATTTAGGACCAAATAAAACTAAATCAGAATTTTTCCCTTCGTCAAAATGGGGGGAGAGGGTATCAAAAAAAATCAATAAAAGTAACCAAAAAAAGCCATAACCTAAACTAATATATTTCAGTAACTGCTGGCTGAACAGCTTTTAGTTCTAACTCTGCCCCTATTTTCCACCCCTTTAAGACATACCTTAAAAAGAAATGAAATCAGGAGAGGAAATGTGAAACAGGAAAAGGCAGCCATGAGGCTGCTTCCCTATGCAGATGTAAAGGTTCACGTGTGGGCTCAGAATTGGATAAATGATCTAAAATCTGATCTCCATCGGGATGGCCTATGTTCCAAGTAGACTGAGTGAATCCTGGTTTAGGACATTAAACATAGCCCCAGAAGAATGAGCACCCAAATTCTCAAACAAAGACTGGACAGCTGAGCTCTCCTTTTTCCTGTGCCCTATAAGAGTAGATAGAGCACAAGGCAATTAGCCCTCAAACTATTGCTTGAAAGAGAAAATTAACTAATCTCAATATGGTGGCAAAAGGCTCAAGGAATCACCCACGTGGCAGCTTCCAATACTGTGTCAGAAAGGAACATAGCTTGAGAAAGGAAAGACAGACTAGCCATCAAAGAAAATAAAACTTAAGGAACAGAAAGAGATTTCTCACAATGGCTTAATAAGAATATAACATATTCTTAGAACTTACTAAGAATATATACGTATCTTTTTAAAAGTTTAAAGCAAGTAAGAATGAAATGAAAAGAAAAATTGAAAGTCTAACAAATCAAGAATAAAAACAACATTTATGTAGGAATTATATATAAACAGAAATGTTAATGTACATGAGACCCTGTTGAAAATCTGTTTACTAGCAATAGAGAAAAATATTTATATAATCACAGTAAATACAGATGACAGACAAGGAAATTAAAGGCAGAGAAAGAATCTAAAAGATATGAAGACATTAAAATATACAATCTAAAGATAATAATTGGAGACTCTGAATAGAGATTCTAACAAAAGAAACAGAAGAAATACTAAACAATATAAAAAAATTTTCCATAAATGAATAAAGGACCAAATCTATTCCAAGAAATATAGAATGAGCAAAACCTAAACATATCTCAGTTAAGCTCTTAAACTTCAAGGAGAAAGATGTAATTCTTCAGATATCAAAACAATTTCCTACAAGGGAGCAAAAGCCAATTTCTTACAAGGGAAAAAAAAACCAAGCTGGCTTCAGATTTCTCCATTGCCACATTTAGTGCCATGCTATCTGAAAATGCAGAGAGACCCAAGGATGTTATATCCAGCCAAGGTGTGGTTAAAACATAGAGGTTACAGGGAGACCTGCTTAAACCTGAAAAACTAAAGCAACACCGAGACTTTTTTGAAGAAAATACTTGATAATTCGAGTCCAGCCAATAAAAACATATCAAAATAACTCGGAAGGAGAGCCGTTATAGAAAAATGACTGGTGAGAATCACTATGTATATTTAAATGTAGAACTAATCTCTAAACAACTATGAGAATTAATATTAAAGATAGAATACGAATGCTATCAATTGGGCAAAATAAAAATATTAACTAAAAATCATGGAAGATAGAGATAGAAAGAAGAGAGAAAGTACTGAAGTTTTTATCTTTCCCAATTGATTCCCAGTCAATATTGTCTAAAATTGTATCAGATACTTTAAAATGCCAACACACAATTATTTCAACCTCTTAATATTTCGTAATCTTTTTTTAACCTTAGAATGATCATTCAAGGCATAATTATTATAGTGCAGAAACTTTTATTTGAAGTTTATTAATTCTTTCTCTTCGAGCTCTACTATGCAATCATAATTAAAATGTATACTTTTTATTTTTAAAAATACACTGAGGGTATGGTCTCATTTTATAAAAGTCTCTGCATATATATCTTAAAAGGAGGCTGCAACGATGTTCATCTGATATTAAAAAAATGATTATTTCTAGGTTGTGAGACATTTTTAAAAACTTTAATTTTTGCAACGTTTGGCATTTAAAAAACGTATTTTAAATGATTATCCTTTGTGTTATGAAAACAACTGTGCAAATTTTTTTTTAAACTAGAAAAAAAAAATGCCAGAAATGATTCATTGTGGATGATGTGAATATTTGGAATTATTTTCTTCTTGATACTCTTCTGTAATTGTTTAAATTTAAAAAATTAAAGAATTAATGAATAAAAGTGGGTAGAGGATGAGGATAAGAGAACATGATACCGTGTGTTTGACGACATTCCCCACCTCTCACCGCTCCCCCCCCCCCCCCCGCCAGCCACACACACACACACACAACTCCTTTCGGGGGAATTCAGTCCAGAGAGCACTGCAATCTCTTCCAGGTCCATCTTACTGAAAACAGTTGTAGAAGCTACTAGCTCTCAGTGAGCAGATCTTTATGAGGCTGGCTTAAGGGACAATTTTCTTTCCACCAGAAGGGATAGAACAGCTTTGGGCACACTATGAAAGAGGACAGGAAAGACACTTTTTGAAAACAATTCTACTTTGGGGCTCAAATTTTTTGAACAGCTTTATGGAGATATAATTCACATGTTATAACATTCACTCTTTTAAAGTGTACAATTCAGTGGTTTTTAGTATATTCACCAAGTTGTGAAACCATTACCACCGTCTAGTTCCAGAACATTTTCATTACCCCCAAAAGAAACTCCATACTCACTAACAGTCACTCCCCATCCCTTCCTCCCACCAGTCCCTGGCAACTACCAAACTACATTCCGTCTGTATAGATTTGCTTATTCTGGCCATTTCATACAAATGGAATCACACAAATGTGATCTTTTGTGACTGGCTTCATTCACTCAGCATAATGTTTTTAAGGTCCACTCATGTTGTAACATGCATCAGCACTTCATTTCTTTTAATGCCAAATAATATTCCATTGTTTGGGTATATCACATTCTGTTTATTTGTCCATCAGTTGGTGGACACTCTGGTTGTTTCCACATTGGCAATTAGGAATAATGCTGCTATGAGCATTTATTTACAAGTGTGTGAACAAGTTTTCATTTTTCTTGCTGAATCATATGGTAACTCTGTTTAGGAGCTCAAACATTTAAACTTCCCTCTTCTTCTTTGTTCCCAGGCAGAAATGGTGCATAGCGCTTTCCAGGCCCAGCGGGCTTTCCTTCTGATGGCCTCTCAGTACCAACAACCCCAAGAGGTAAGAGTGTATCTTGAGAAGTAGGGCTGCCCAGAGAATGGGCATTGTAAGAAAAAAAACAAGGAGCCAGAACCAGTAATTGTGAGAGACATCCCAAAAATGAGATGTGTAACGTGTAGATTCTGTCTCTAATGCAGAGAATGGATTAGAACATTTCTTCTGTCTACATAATCTTATCATGGCCAAATTCACACTGTAACAATTAACATCACCAGTTTAAAAGGTCAATTTATTTATGTCATCTGTATCCTATTCTTTTTACTGGTCTCACAATCTTATAATCAAGGAAGTGTTTACTACTAATTTTTAGTTCATACTTGGTGCTGCTTTGTTATTGAAAAGTGTTCACATCTGTCATCATCCACATATTCTATGTTTGAATTTGATGATCTTCTATTTCCTAAATAGCATAGACAGGCTAAACTAGTGTGTAATGAGTGAAATTATTCATTAAAAAGTTGATCTATTACCAGCATACCTTGTTAAATAAGAAAAAAAAATAAGAATTGTTCTTTTGACTAAGTATTCTGCATATGAATTTTGGTAACAACCATATAAATATAAGATGATTTAGTATTCATTATAACACAATAGCCTAAATTTAATAGTTCGCCTTGAATTCTAAAGTAAACTCCTGAAATTGAAAAAGTTGAGCCGAGAATCCTGGGAAACTAAGACTTTGGCTTTCAGGGGATGAAGCTCGGTTCCATAAAGGGCCAAGACCTGAGACCCAAGCCCTCCTGAAACAGTGGTTCTCAGCCCTGCCTGTGCAGTAGAATTACTCAGAGAAGTATTTTTAAATACCAATGCCTAGATCTCACTCCAAGAGGTTCTGGTTTAATTGGTCTGAGGAGTGGTCTTGGCCTTGAGAGTTTGGGGACTTATCAGGTGATCCTAACTTGCCACCAGAGCTGCCAACCCCCACCTGGATGGAAATTTTATCTAAGAAAATGAGACATTAGCACACAGCCTAACCAAGCAGCTTTGTAGGGATGGAAATATTCTGCGTTCCACTGCCTCCTTGGCTTTCTCAATCCCTGATTTCCGCACCCCCCCCACCCCCACTTTTGCAAAAGAGAACAATGAAACTATATCGTGATGTGATGCATTCTAGAGACAGCCTTAGCCTGGCTTTTCTGTGATTAAAGTTAGAGGAGAGATGACTTCAGTGCATCATTTAGAGTCTCAGGTAGAGGGAATAACCATGACTTTTCTTGTCTGGTGCCCTACACAATCCCTTCTTTAAGCATAAAACAAAAGTCCTCTCTGTTGGCCTTGTAGGCCTTTCACATAAAAGTCGCTTATTAAATATTGGGTAAAGAAGTGAATGAGTGAACAAACGAATGCATTGGGACCATGGCATCCCAACCCAAAATGAGCCATGGTCAGGGATAATGTGTGACTTAGCATGTGGCTGTGCAGATTCTTGGATGTAATATCTGTAATTCCACCTTCTTATCCTACTGCATTCTTGATAAAAGAGAGAAGAATGGATCTGTTCCAGGGGACTCATACCCAGGAAGGGCATGCACTGGCAATGTTCCTTGTAGCACTTATTAAGTGCTCTGAGCGTAATAAACCCCAGCAGAATCGGATAGGCAAAATGCAAAGCAGTTTTTTGATGCCCATCTCCCTTTTTGTCTCCTCCATCTTTACCCAGAAGACTGTCCTAGTACTTCCACTCAATAGAAAAGCAGATATGAGAGGTCACCACCACAGTGGTGAGAACAGTCCATGGCCAGGCCTTGATTTTCCCCATGTACATTCTAGAAGATAGATCGTAAAGAAGATTATCATAAAGCAGGTCACAGTTTCTTGTAGGAACAATGTTGTAATTGTCCATATCATCCTTGCTTCCTTCTTTCAGGAGAATATTAACTCCTGTAATTTCAATTCTCATTAACATATGGCAATGGTTCCCAAACTTTAGTGTGTATGGGAGTCACCTACAGGGTTAAGACACAGATTGCTGGGCCCCACTTAGTGTCCAACTCAGTAGGTCCTGATTGAGGCCCAAGAATCTGCATTTCTAAAAGGTTCTCACATGACGGTAATGCAACATGCTGGTCCAGGGACCACACTTTGAGAACCTGTAGTGTATGGATGGCTCTCACAGTTTACTTCTGGCTCAGATTTATTTCAGGTGCTTCCTATTTTCATTTCCAGCTGCCTCTAGAGACCACCACTTCTCAAACTCTAATCTTCATTTGAATTACCTGGAGATCTTGTTGAACTGCAGGGTCTGGATCAGTAGGTCTGTTGTGGGGCCCAACAGTCCGTAGTTCTAACAAGCTCCCAGGTGATGCTGCTGCTGCTGCTGCTGCTGCTAATCTGTCGCTGCACTTTGAGCAGTAAGAATTTGTGTATCACCACCTGAAATCCTCTGAGATGGGGCAGGGCTTGGAGACAGGCATATATTAAATATTAGGTGGGAAGAACCCTTAGAAATCATCTCTTGCAGCACTCTCAATCTAAAGATGAGCCAAGAGAGGTTCAAAGAAAGGATAACTGGTTTACTCAGCTGATGAGTTACCCCAGGGTAACTCTAATGAATTGCCCCAAAAATCCCAGCCAACCTGCTTCACCACTGCACCAATACTCTACACTGTTGCTTTAAGCCAGAGTGCCAGCCTTCAAAGAGACTGCATTTAGTAGAGGGTGATCATCAAAAAGTAAAAGTTTTTTGTATTTATCAATTATGAGCAAACTGCCAGTTAAGCAAGGTAGACCATTAGTGCTACCGAAATTCAGGAAAGTAGGGATCTTGTAAAGGTATCAGGAAAAGCATCAGAGAGAAAATAAAATGGCAATGCAAGAGCAACGATACAGCTGCTTCCAATGTAATATTAGTACTACAATAATATTAATAAACTCAAAAAACTGCCCCAGATGAAACATGTTTTGGAAAATCCCATACTCTGTTCAGGAAAGAAACATGTTAAACCTGACTAAACTCACGCTTTCCCAAACTTATTTGACCAAAGAGGCTCTTTGTAGCGTGACACTTTCTCACATCCTGCAGAAAGTTGGTGTACCAGTTTGGAAAATGAAGACGTGCACATTACTTTTAAGTTAGTGGAAGGATTCTCATATGAAAAATGGCCAAGAAGCCCCCATTCTGTAAGTGCAGAAATTTTCAAGAGACCCTGGCACACTCAGCTATTCATTTTTGACAGGTGGATATAGGAAAAAATATGTTATTTCTAATTTATGAGCACAAAAAAATGAAATTCAGTCACATATTAATGACCAGGCCATGGGATCTAGACCTGGGCCCCTTACTTTACTCACCATTTAAAGTCCTTTTCATAGACACTATACATAATAAGAGCCATACTGCACAGTCATTTATAGGATTTATATGTCAAAATAAAACTGTAGAAAGTGTTTAATTGAATAGAGAGAGGTGAAAGAAGTGGTTTTTTTTAGCATTGAGACATCTCACATCACTTGAGAAAGATGTGAAACATAATCTTTAATCACCTTCACCATGAGTGAACCCAAAAGTCTGGCCTGAGCTAAAAACATAACCTCCAGTAGACCAGTGCCCTGGATGGCCACCACCATAAGGAATGCCATCACCAGAGGTCTCCAGGCAATCACCCATGGAGGCTCCACCTCCTCCAGCCTCGGTTAATTTGCAGGCAGATGGGCAGCACTGAGATGGTGGAGAACTGCCCCTGTCATGCCATAAGTAGATCAGGCATTCTCCCTCCCTCCCATGCGCACTGTCCATATTCTCTCCAACATTTCTTATGCTGCTAAGACCGGACAATGAAATGGTCTGCATGCACGTGTGTGCCTGTGTGTGTGCGTGCGCGTGTATGGATGTGTGTTTATGGAATTAACTGGTGCACAGAGAAAAATATTAACCCTAAGTTTCCAACTTTGGGAAAGATGATTTGTGGTCGTTGACTGCCCTTTGGATTTTATTCTGTTGAAAAGACTAAGAGTCTGAGGATTTTTATTCCTCCAGAAGGAGAGGTGAGTTTCTTCTATTTGTCTTTGTTTGGACTTGTATTTTAAAAGGAAATAGTGCCTTCTTGTGCATAGAGCAGGAATCTAAAACTGACTTTCGGTCCTTTCATTTTTATATACTCTGAAAAATTAGAAAGAGAAGGAAAATGAGAGACTCCTTCTGGCCATTCCTTCTTCTCCGGATGAATATGCACGCCCAGGACAGCGCTATGTTCAAAGCACGCACTTCATAAGGATTTTCTAATGCAGTGATCTCATTTGTTAATAATTTGTTACTCTTAAACTAAGCAACAAAGCCCCATGGCAGCAACCTTAGGACTTCAGCTTGGCACACTGAGAGATCCAAATTACTAGTGGGTGTCAATATGTTTAAGATTTTTATAAAACACATCAATTTGTGAGGGTTGTCAAGAGTAGAAACTTTGCACTTGGGCCTATCTGGATTTGAATCCTAGATCTTCCTCTACTCCTTAGCTCTGCTATTCCAAATGCAAAAGAAAACAAATTTATCTCTGCCTCCTAAATTTGAGAATCTGCTCCTTTTTAGAGTGACTTGTGGTAAGCCCATGTTTCCTTATCTTTGAAATGGGGATAATAGTTCCTACTCCATAGAGTTATTGTGAGTACTGAATGAGAAAAAGCAACAAACATCAGGCGATGAAGAAGATTTTAATATTAGAGAAGCCCATCTGCATTAGGAAACAGTCCCCAGTTCTCAAAGGCCTAACAGAGGAGACATTTTTTTTCTTGCTTGCATAAGGCCTGCTCTGTGTTTTGGGCTGAGGGTCTTCTGTATGGTCATTCAGAGACCCAGGCTTCTTCCATCTGGCATCCCCTATCTCCCCTAGGTCTTCAGCTATTGAATTGGGAAAGAGAATGCAGGATCATTCCTGAGAAGGTTTTATGGGCCAGGCCTGGAAGTAGCATGTGTCACATCCATGGTCATTCCTAGCAGCAAAGGAGGCCGATCAACCTGTATGCCTGGAATGAAGAAGTCATAGATTTGGTGAACACGTAGCCAATCTGCAAGAGTGGGTAACTTGGTTTGGCAAAAATGAGGTCCTTTTCAGTGGAAATAAACTGTCTTTCTAAACATTCCTGTGGGTTTTTCCAGGCTAATCTCCCAGTAGCCACCCAGAGGAAGACAAGAAAACTTTCAAGTCTAACAGCTGAATTTGTTTTAATTACACTTGGGTATATAGAGAAAAATATAGAGATACATGTATACAAGTATCTGAAAGTTTCTCTTAATTAGAGTGAGTTCATCTTTTGTGCCTCTGTATTGTTTTGCCATAACTGTAAGGTGTCATATTATTGTCTAATATTTTAAAATGCCAAACAGAATAGACACATGACTTTGATCTCAGAGCATGCTGTGGGTAAATTACTAGGTGCCAGTGGCAGGTCTGGAAATTGTAAAGAAAAGCAAACGAATGAACGAAGCCAAAATCCTAAGTGTTTCTTACATCTGTGCCCAGAAAATGTCACTACATTGCTCAGTCAGAGTTACTGAATCTTCTTGAAAGATTTGACCATGATTAGCGCTGCTAAATTCTATCGTTAGGGGGCATATGACAGATAACATAATGCAAGAAAGTAATGTTGGCCCTAATGTAAAATGAAATGTGTGCTTTAAAATATCACTATAAGGTTGTTTTCTTAATACAAAGACATCAAGAAAATATTCTGTTGAGTGACTGGTATTAATTATATGTGCTGAGCAAGTATTTTTAATATATTTTAAATATATAATTCTATACGTTGGAAACAGAAAAGAAGAACTGCAAGAAAAATAAAACATAAAAAGTTTTCATCCTCTGCATCATACTGGAATTAACTGGTGCACAGAGAAAAATATTAACCCTAAGTTTCCAACTTTGGGAAAGATGATTTGTGGTCGTTGGAAAACCTTTGCTTTTCTTATGAGCCTTTCCATGGCAAGAAAATTACTTCGGTAATTACACTATGGCTAGCATGTGAAGGCTGGATATAGATGCTGGTTCACAAAAAATAAAGCACCAGGGAAGGAAGAAGAGGGAGAGGTTTGTGTGATGTCATCAGGGTCTGCTTGAGTTGACAGCCTGAAGCTACCCAGGCAGTGCTGAATCCCAACAGGAAAGCTAATCATTAGTTTATCAGGATGCAGAGAGGAGAGTAATCAGAAAGGAGGGTAATTCTGTCATTCTTCTGCCCAGACTGTTTGCTTTAGCAACATAAAGCTGTGAATGAGCCTGTGAACTGTGACCATGGTTAGTAGCTTTATAGGTATTTAGAAACCCAGGACTATGGAGGCAGAAAGGATTTGCTAAGATCCTGTCCTGTTGGACATCACTCATGGTGACTTTTTTTTTAATCTGATAAGGCACATTAGCTCATCTCTCTTTGTGTAAGACATGAATTGGATAATGAATGGCTGCTCAAAGGAAGCGAGGTAGTTATCACACACAGGGGATTTGGGGATTATCTGAGGGGTAAAGGTTAATAAAGAAGGATAATATCCTTTGTTTTATCAACTATTTCATACGAAGTTTGCTACAATTCCAGACTGCCTTGATGGCAAATTCTTCTTAAAGGCTAGAGCTATGTATATGGCTAGCGAGTGTTTCATTCTTCATTTAGTCAAATGTTGGGATCACTTTGCATTTTTAATAAAATAATTATCAACTGTCATTCTCTACTGTGAAGCTAAATGTTTCTATGCTAGCCGCCATTAATCTGATATTTAAAAAATTCAGCCCGAATCAAAAGTTAATTTAACAATTCTTTTTAAAAAACAAATATATTTTGGCCTTTGATTCAGATTTGCTACTTGTTCATCAGTTCAGCAGCCTTAATTTGGGTCCTCTTTGCAGGATGGAGCTTCTATCATCTGTACGAAGCTGTATATGTGAAAATAGCAGACGGGGAGAAGGTAATTCCAGCTGCATTCCAGTCTGGATCCGCTGTCATAAATTACTTAGCAGAGGGCATGGTCCATTACTTTTTATGGTCATGTTCTATATTTGTATGTGCTGGGGGCTGGATGACAGAACCATCATTTGATATTAGTGTTTATGTGCTCCAACAAGTGAGGGCTAGACTTAAGCTTCACTGTGCGGTCCTTTTAATTTGTATATTTAGCTCTTAATTGGAAATGCAGACATTTCCTTAAGAACTAGAATTACAAATAATCCAAATAAATTTTACATAATTGTTTTTAGGAAAAGAAAAGTACTGTATATTCTAACTAATTGAAATGCACTGTGCCTTCCAGAGATTTTAAAACATAAATTTTGTACATGAACAAGTCAACATTGCCAGAATAATAAAGATCTAAATTCACAATTTTCTATCTTCTAGATCCTCTCCTAACTTAAACGAAAGCATCTAACTGATGGCACTTTATTTTAAAGAAGATATATTTCCCAAACTAATCGAGAGAAGAAAACATACAACCTTTTTTCCCTCTGTTCTCAAGCTGTTCTTCCTCTATTCTCTACATTGCTCCCTCCAGTTCCAGCTTAATATTTAGTTTCTAGTGGCAAACACCTAGAGACTGTACTTCTCTGATGATTACTTCTTTTCATTAACTAAACAGAAAAGAAATGTTCTTGTCAGGTTTTAGTGGATTAGCTGCTGTGAAGACTAGTGTTTCCATATCTGGAATCGCTTATTAGATAAATAGTTTCTTCAGTTCTTTGTTAGACCCTGTAAATAGTTTCTTCAGTTCTTTGTTAGGCCCTGTTCGCCTTACATACTCCAGCCCTCTTTAATTTCCTTGACTTCATTAATTTATCTCTCGGGGCTCCTTTTTAAGCAAACATTTACTGGATGCCTACTATATAGCATTCATAGCGTTTGGCACTCCTGCATCTATTATCTCATTTCTATGAGAACATACTTTGGAGAAATAGGGTCTGGGTGATGTTGTTTGTCACGATTTATGTATTCCTATGCCTTGCACTTTTCTCAACTGTTACCTTCTACAACCATTCAGACTTTTCTACCCACTCTCTTCTATTCAGTGATATATTAACTACACCTTCTGATAGTCTCTTTATAGCTTCGCACCTATATAGTAGTTTCTGTCGAAACAAAAATAACTTGTTTATGTGTTATGTTAGAAACATTCCACTGTTATTTTTGTGCATATTTTCCACCCCCTCAACAAGATTCTAAGAACTTCAGAGATCTTTGCTTTTATGAAGTATTGTGATCTTAACTATATTTTATTGGTTGTCAAGTTTGATAAGAAGAGAGGCTTGAGCTCCTGATCACTTTTGGTTTGAGGAATAAAAGCTGGGTGAATGGAAGAGCACAGAGTGAAATTACATTTTTGTTTAGCGATACTATTATCTTTTACCAAACAACAATGACAACTCAATATTTGGAACAATATTTGGTAGAGATTGAGATGTCAATTGAGGGTATGATTAACTGGTAAAATGAAGTCATGGTACATAGAATTAGCCTTGAAAAACTATTCCTTGTGGGAATTTGGGAAAAGGAAGATTAGAGGAAGAACAAGCGAGTGCCTTCGAGGCTACCACAGAATGGTTCATTTCTGGATGTGTGGAGCTAATGATGAGAAATAATCACAGCCAGATTTGGGTGACAGATGTAGCTCAAGCCTTCAATGATTATATAGGTTCTGGGAAGAGTATGCTGATTAAATTCACATGGGCTGTGGAGAGCCAGCTGGATTGATATTTAAGTGCTGTTGAAAAATGTTCCAATTAGATAGATTCTTCCCTGTGAGGAGTTTTCATGTAAATTGTGAAAAACAGTACTTTCTCGAGGCTGTGAAATTGTTGTGAGTGTCCAGTGTCAGCCCTCTGAAGCTGATAATCACGCAGTTAGAACCACAGAAACTGCAGTGCGGAAGAACCCCAGGCTTTATAGCTTCTGCATGCAGATGGATTCTCTGTGTGGAGTAATGGGCAGCATGTCACACAAATTGGATTTAAATGATTCAAACAACAAGAGTCCCATCATTTTCTTTGGCTGAATATCCTGTAGTTGTATGTGTACAGGATTCCTCTTGGAAAGTCACAAATTGGATTACATTTTCTTGGAGGAACAGGAATATAATTTGAAACTTCATATTTTACCAACTTGACAGCACAGGCGGGGCAAACTATACATCATAAAAACTAAGATACAACTAAAATATTATAATTATTTAAAATGGGAAAATGTGGCTCCAGGTCCTGTAAAATGGTTATAAATATACTGCCTACTTTAACTGTGAGTCCCTAATGACCTTGAACTACATATACAGCTCATAAAAAGTCTATATCATAACTTACCTATCTGAAACTGACGAAAGCTATAGTAAATATTAATTGATAATGGTTTTCCTTGACTTTTTAGAATTCGAAGGGTCATTTTATAGAGATGTTCTAAATGGTCCATATCCTTTGTTTAGAGAGTTGTGTTTTTTTTTATTTCACATATAAGACAGGATACTCATTTACCTTGATGTAAAATACACAGTTGATGGACAAGATAAGATAGATTTATACAAAAATACCAAGCCTCTGACCTCGAATCGGTATATAGGATGCGCCATACATATGACATTTAAAATACTCTTATATTCTCTTAGCTATTTCTAATTATATCAGCTTACATGACTATTACGTGATAACTGATTTCTTTTTAAATTAAATTTATTGGGGTAACATTGATTAATAACATTATATAAGTATTGGGTGGATGGACAGTTTTATAATACATCATATGTGTTTTGCACTGTGTGCTCATCACCCAAGGACTAGTCTCCTTCTGTCACCATATATTTGACCCCCTTTACCCTTATCTACCTTGCCCCTTTCCCCAATTCATGTCTTTAAAAATGCTTTTTGTGGGAAAGTGAGAACTCTTGGCTTTTCTTTTTCTCTCTTGACAGTCTTTTCTGGCCTGGACAGAGACACTGTGAATCATTCTATAATTCTCTAATACTGTACTTGAGACTGAATGATTCTTTTCAAAAATAGCAACCAAAGAAGCACAGCATTTAAAGACTTGATCTTCCTCAAGGATGCGTTTGGGACGGTTCTTTTGGCCCTGATCCTCTCAGTAGACTTCTCTTTGTTCTTCCATCTTCCAGGACTTAAAGGGGAAGGAGATTTGGAGAAGAGGAATGTGAGGAAAGGAGAAAGAAAACCATGTCCCCGTGGTTTATCACTCGGAAGGGAGGGAGGCAGTTGTGAGCCGAGCATGCAGCTGTGCACCGTAGAACTTTTTAGCATATGACTTCTCTGTGCTAAAAATATGTCAAGTTTTATTGCTCTTATTTTCTTCTTTGTGTCTTTGTCCACCGTGTGTAGCCTACAAAGTGGGGAACGTAAAGCGTAGGCGCTAGTTAGTAAGAAGACAGCAATAAAGGAGTGGACCTGTGATACACAGTGCTGCCTGTGCTGTTACCACATGTCATCAGAACACTTTAATTTACTTGGACTTATTTTTTAAATCTTTATTTGAGTCAGGTTACCCTAAACTTAGTTGTTTTCCCTGTATTAATGGACTCTTTACGTCCTTATGTTATCCCTGGCACCAAATCAATTTAATTGTTTACCCAGGTAGTGAGTAATCACTTATATCACTACCAGTAAGTAGCAGGGAGGGACTATAACAGGATATGATTACTCAGTACCTCCGAGCAATGAATGCCCAGCCCTATGTCCAATGCTCATAGTAGGTGTTCCACGAGAGACACAATGAATAAACCATCTTAAACCAACTGCACCCGAGGTATTCAACCTGATTAAGACCGTCTCCCAAGATTGCTTATTAAATGAGTCTCTGGGAACCTACTCTTGTTTTTGTGTTTGTGGGAACAAGTAGTACACGGAAAGTCAACCCCAATCACTTTTTACAGTAAAAATCTCAGGGAGTCTGGAATACATATTCTCTAGCTAAAGGAGATTCACACTCAACAAGACCATTATGAAAGCCCTTAGCATAATTATCTCCTGGCCTGTGGATTAATTATGAACAAATATTATTATTATTCCCACATAAATAAGGAATAAAGCACAGAAAGATTACTTGTCTGTATCTCTCAATAAGAGTGAAAAAAAAGCCAAGATTTTCCAATTCAGAGCATGAATGTATCACCTCAGTCTCTCTTTGGTTTGACATTTTTGTTCCTTTTTTTTTTTTTCATTAAATGCTAATTAAATTTCATTTTTCTTATGCGAACGTTAAGATAACTGGCTTATAAGATCTCCCAAGCAAGTGTCACTACAAATTTCACCAATGAGCTGTTCATTGCTCTGAATTGCTTTATGTGATTTTAATCTCGTTTGGTTTCTTCTAAGTGGAACATTTTACTACGGGTGGGGCCTAGAGGTAGATTTATCTTGTTTAAAAGAGTTCTTTTGCTGAAATTTTCTATGACCTGCTAATTTTCTTCACTCTTCAAGAAGCATAACCACTTTTCCATTTTGTCCTTGATTGTTTTGTCTTGTTAAAAAAGTGAATTTAAGAAATTCTAAAGGAAATAATGTAATGAACATTATGCTTTAATGGCTTATATTATTTCACATTCCCTGCAGTTCTGTGTTAAAGTACCTTTTCTGCTCTTTGCATGCAACAATTAAATATTCACATTTTCTTGTAACCTAATCCACGTATTTGTAATTTTAATAGACATACTGTATTTAATAATTGTATGTGACATGATTTAATTAGGCATTTTATTTTGAGTTATTATTGGATAATCGTAAATTCTTACAATCCATATCTTAATTCTTTATTCTAATCTCCAATAAATTTTAGCCCATACGTATAAAACATAATTTGTATTTATAAAGAAGAAGGAGTATAGAAGACCATCAAACAAATCAGCCTTCATAAAGAGCGATAACCATCCAATGTCCTCAGCTGAGCTTGGGGAGAAATCCTGAGGAGTTGGAGTAAAAGGATAGATTCAAGGGGTGAGATCCTAAAAAAAATTTAAGGGTACAGGAGTTGGGCCATAGCTTGCCTCCTTGATTGATATTATTTATAAGAAAAACATTAATTGTATGATATTGCTTAAATAGAACTCAGTTGATACTATGTTTCTAATTTTATTTAAGAATATTATAGGTATATATTTATTAAATGTGACTTTATCTCCCTTATGTCTTAAATTTGGAAGAGAGATCTGTTTTTATCTTAAAAAATATTTCCAATTCTATCATTTAGGTTGTTTCATATATTTGTTGGCTTTTCCTTAATTATTGCAATTTTCCATTTTGTCTCTATTCTTTGTTCAGTTTTGTCTCTATTCTTTGTTCAGGCAGGTCCTGAATAGAGTTTGTCATGCAATTACTGATTTTATTTCTTTTTGTATTTTCTCCACTTTTCTTATGATTTTTTTTTTTTATGTTGCTTGGGATGTAAATATTTACTCTTTTAGATAGGTTGTAACTTTTACAATCCTATAGTGACCCCTCATTTCTTTTAGTCAGAATTCTTTTTTTAATCTGATAACATTATAAGTATCCACATTTGTGTGACCTCCTTTTAATTTCTGTGGAACTTTTATCTAATCAATCATTCCCTTCTTTCGTTCCCTACTGGCTCCTTCTGTTTAGTCTACAGACCAAATGAGGTTTCTCTCTCCTTTAAAGCAAACAAAACAAAACAAAACAAACTTCCTTGAGCACCCAAAACATCTCTTTTCTTCTCTTCACTGACAAACTTTTTAAGAACACTCTGTCCTCCCAGATTTTGTGTCCTCACTTTCCTGTCACTTGTCAGGCTCCTGTCATCTATCTTCTCTCCTTATCATTTTACCAAAAGACTTGCCTGGTGCCCTGCTATCTTCCTAATTGTCCTGATTCCATTCAACCTCCTTGAAAAATCTTTATCACTATCACCCTCCTCTAAGTTCTTCCCTCCCTTGAAAATTAAACTCGAAGTTGTCTATTTCATTTAATTTCTTTCTCTGACTTCTCTTTCTTCCTCTACCCCTGAAGTATACATATTCCTTCGAGATTTTATTCTTTACCATCAGAAGAGGACTTTCTTGAACCTAGGTGCTCCCTGGTTGATTTCATCCAATTCCATGGCAGTATCAGTCACCCTTGTGCTAATGGTGCCTACTGTACATCTCCAGATTCCAGGCTCTGACTCTCTAACCAGGTCTGGGCACCCTATGTGAGTCTCAACTTCACTTTTTCTAGAACCACACACACCCCTCAACCAAACACCGTTTTTCTCTTCTGGTTCTTTCTCTCAACTGATGGAACCCCAGACCACCCTGTCACTTATACTGGAAATTCCTTCTTCCTCTTGACTCCTCCTTTGCTTTCACCCCTCACATCTAACCGGTCTCTGAGTCCTGACAACACCTGGACTACAACAATGTTTGGGATCTGAAACCTGTGCGCCATTCCCATTGCTCTAATGCAGAAAGGAAGAAAGAATGAGAGAGAGGAAGAAGTGAGAAAGTAAAAAAGAAGGAAGGGAAGGAAGGAGGTAGACAAGAAGAAGAAAGGAAGAGATAACTTAAAAAGGTGGGAAGGAAGAAAACAGAAGGAAGGAGAGAAAGAGAAAGAAAAGAGAAAAGAAGAAACGAGATGTCCTGCTTTTTAAATTTTTTAATACAAAGATATTACAAGTTTGCCTTTTAAAACACTGTGAAATAAAGACATAAGAAGAAAAAATTCCACCATTTACTGACAAACACAATAGGTATGACCCTTATACTAGTCTCTCTGCCCCAAATCTCCCTCTCCCCTAATCTGTTCCCATTCTTTCATCGTAGGTATTTGTTACTGACAAAAAAAAGGAACAAACAAAACTAATCTGGAATCCTGTCCCATTGTTTCCCATTGCCTATGCAATCAATCCCATAGGTGGACTCCATAGGATGATATTTGAGGCTCTTTGCAACTTATTTCAGCATCTGAGTCCTCTCCCCAAAATTCCTCCTCTGCAACAAACCCAATTTCCCAGTCACATTGGACAACCAAAGTTCTCTGAACATGTGTACTTTCATGCCTACGTTCCTTTGCTTATGTGAAGGATCGATGGGCCTGAAATCCTCCTCTTCCTAATCTATATATTTTTTTTATTTTAGCAGATCTATCGTATTCCATAATTTGATTAGCTATGCTTGGAGACAGCAAGAGCTGCTTTTTCCGCTTTTTCCGGAGCTGACGGTCTAATGCAGGCAAAAGATAAATCTAAACGTGGTACATTGTAGTTAATACATTGCAATAAATGCTGACCTTGTGGAGGCCCCTAGATAGCAGATTTAAACACTGCCTAGGGGCTGGGGAAGTTGGAGGAATCTCAGAGAAGGGGCCCCTGGAACTCAGGTTTGCAAGATAAACAGGATTCAGGTGTGTGAAATTGCATGTAACAAATGGAAAAGCCCAAAAAGTATCTCTGCTCTTGTATTTAAGTGGGTTAAATCTCAGACTGTTCTCCCCCATCCCATCTATCAAAATGACTTGGTGTTAAATATATTTTTCTTTTAAACAACAGGTTGTTGAAAGTTTTTTAATCCAGTCAATTACTTTATTGTTTTAATAAGCAAGTTTAGGCTGTCCACATTTATTTTTTGATACATAATTTGTCTTAAACTCAAGTAAATTTTTATATTTGTTATAGTCATTTACTGCTTTTTCTTTTCATTTTTGTTTTCTGTGCTAGATTTTAAACTTTTCATTTCTTTTTGAGCTAGGCCAAAAGATAACTTTAACTGGTCAATTTGTTAACATTTTAACATTAATGTATTTCAGAAAAACCACTTTAATTGCTTCTATTTATTTCTATTCTTAACTAAATAAACTTTTATTCCCTTTTGGACCCAGAAGGAATCTTTGTAGTTATTATCTGAGATTCTTTTGAGGTTCTGCTAATACCTGATAGTTCTAAGAATTTGTTTGCTAATTTACCAACTGTTTTCATTACCGATGAGAGGATTACTAATTAATCCTTGCTTAATACTCTAATTCATGTGTTTCTCAAGGAGGCCCTTAAATCTCTTCTAGTCTTAATTATCTCCTACAGTGTCATAATGGCTATGAGTCTTTGTGGCCCACTGTTGGTATTTTTAGTTGACCAAATGGCTATGAGTCTTTGTGGCCTACTGTTGGTATTTTTAGTTGGTATTTTTAGTTGTTTTAAGTCCTCTAAGTCTTAAAATATTCCCCCCTGCCTTCAAAGAGCAAGGTGACCCTGTTCAAGTTCTTTTTCTTGGCTTTCTTGTAGTTTCTCCACACAGCCCTCTTCTCCAAAGTCTAAGGAGAAAAATCTAATTACGTTATTATCATATATCATTAAATATCAACTTTCCTGATTTGTGATAGCTTTTAAGCTTTGCCTTTGTCTTTATATCTTTTAAAGTGATGATAGACAAGCATGTGAAAGAAAATTTTGGCATGGAAGTCACTCGCCACTGAGTAGATTTGCCTGGATTCTCATGATGTCTCTGCCAGAATTGTTCCCATTCAGTAAATTTTCTGTTCCTAACTTTGTGCTGAGCACAATCCTTTTCTTACTCCACTGGTCTTCCTAGTCTTCAAAGCTTGAGATTCGTTTTCTATTGCCTAGGAAATTAGTTTGCTAGAGCTGCCGTAACAAAGAACCACAAACTGAGTGGCGTAAACAACAGAACCCTATTGTCTCATAGTCCTGCAGGCAAGAAGTTCAAAGTCAAGGTGTTGGCAGGGCCATGCTCCCTCTGAAGACATCAGGGAAGGATCTTTTCCCAGCCTCTCTCCCAGCGATTTGCTGGCAATTTGGTATTCCTTGGCTTGTCAACACATCACCCTTCTCCCTATGTGCCTTCAAAGAGCAAGGTGACCCTGTTCAAGTTCTTCTCTGTATCCAAACTTCCCCTTTTCATAAGGACACCAATCATAATGGGTTAGGGGCCCACCCTACTCCAGTATAACCTCATCACCCCTGTTTCCAGATAAAGACATTCTGAGGTACTTTGGGCTAGGACTTCAGTGTATGAATTTCGGAGAGACATGATTTAATGGTTAACACTCGGTTTGTCAGGTACTGTTTCAATATTATTACCTGTGTAATGCAGCCGAAATGTGGGCCAGTTGTTCTAGCATGTCATAGTAACACTAACCATCTGTGCAGCACTGATTCTCCTCTTTGTGTTTTTATTTCTTTATAATATTTGCAAGTTTTGCTGAGCTTCATATCACTCCATATTCAGGTAGATAGCCCCAATTCATGGGGCTTTGCTCATTTCTCTTTAAATTGCAAAACTGTTACACAAGACTCAGGCTATTAATTGGTGAATTTTATTTGTTTGACTTATTTATTATTTATGAAGCATATCATACTGTTTGTTGTATCTTATTGTTTCCCTATTTCAGATCATTTTATGGGGAGAGGAGGTTCCCATCCCCAGAATTCTTTCTCTAGACTTCAGAGTACCTAACATGCAACTCTTTAATCCTTTTTTCCCCTCCTTTGTTTCTTTTCTAAAGCTTATGACCAGTTCTATGAGAATCTGTGTGACATGTCTAATATGTCATATGCACACATGGAACACAGGTAAATATGTGCAGGTGGCCACACTCCAGGGAGACACAGCCAGCAGTAGATGAACTCTGCAGGGAGCAGAAAAGAAATGACGAAAGGGTACAGTTAACTGGGATAGGGTTGGGCTTAGGCCCCTGTGTGAAAGAACCAAATACCAGTTCATAAAGGGAAAGTATGAAAGGCTGGAAATTAAAACCTGCATGGAGCCCAGGACCCATTGTCACATGCCTAGCTCCCACCACGGGATCTCAAAGCCCTTAGGAAGGTCAACCTTAGAGGCAGTTTTGAGATCTTTCCCTGGTATTGCCAGCAGTCTTGTTTTCCCGTCAGGAACCACCACTTCCTTGTTCAATGATAAGAAAAGTGAACCATACTCATAAACTATGTACAAGAAGACCCTGGGGGGGGGGAAAAAAAAACAGAGGCATTTGCCCTAGAAAACGGCCCTCTAGGCTCTCTCTTGTGTCTCTCCTCTATGTGTTCTGGACACATACAGGTCAATTCTATTTGGAGCTGTGCAATTCCAGCAGGAAGAGGCGTCCCAGCAACCTTAGTAAGAAGAACTGATCCTTTCCCATGCTATGTCCTGGGAGACATGTTTAATCTGCTAGTCTGAGATGAGAGCCATTTTGGCAGACACCAGAATCAAAGATGTTTGACTCCATTTTCTTTCCAGACCTCTTCCCTGACAGCGAGGATGTTTGTGGGCAGGAAAAAATAGAAACGGATCATCGCTATCCCATATCTCTTATGAGTTTGCTTCTGTGTATTCGACACTTGGGCAGGGCCCCTCTCTTCAGGCAAGCCCTGGTAATGAATTGTTGGAACCCGCAGCCAGGCTCAGATGACTACTGGATGCCTTTGTCAGACATACGCTGTGCATCTGGCGGCATCACTGGGGGTAACATGATAGGGCTCACAATTTTAATTTTAACCAAAAATACATCTGTCAGGTTCATTTCAGCTGACAGGATAAATATCGTATTTCTTTACTAATTTGTAAACATCTCGCTTTTCATCTCAATTTAACATGTTTCCCGGGTGTTTTACAAATGGAAAAATCAAGTAGGATACACTCGTAACTAAAGCGTATGATGTGAGTGTCAGTCAAGTGTCGGGGTAGCTTTATGTGGAACTGGGTCCAGTACAAACAACACCTTTGTGCCTGACCAGGAAATCTGACTGTAGCTGAACCACAGAATTGTCTTAAGTAGGAAAACATGATAGACAATCTGGTTTTGAGGACATTCAGCAGCTGCCTATATAAACACCTGAAGTTTTCCCTATTACAGATGAGGAATGAATTGCGTCATTATCTTGGGATCCACATCCCATTGCTTCTCAAGACACATAGTGTTCTTAACCAAAGATAGTCTTTTTTCATTACCTTTGAAATCATTCTTTATGATTTTTCTAATATGAGGATTTTTCTAAATGAATCCAAAATGCAAGACTCAAATGCTATTGTCCAGTTTCTCTACTCACAATGAGAGTACTGATATAGAAGGGACAGTATTTAATTTTGTGAAGCTGGTGAGTTCATTGGGGAGATAATTTGAGATAAGCAAAATGGCAAATAGAAATAATATTTATATTTTTCCCCAATCCTAATACAAATGGCATAAACACTGACGGCATTTTGTGTGAATATTTATGAGCCCTTTTAATTCAAGGATCTCAAAATGCTTTTATCACTTGTTAATTTTCACAGTGTCATGCCAGAGTATGTGGGTAGTAATGTTATACTCTACCTACAGATGGAGAGATCAAAACTCACAGATGTTCAATTACAGAATTTGCCAGTGACCTGCAGTGATCAGTGGCGTTTTCTCCAGCCCAGGGCGCAAAAGCCTCTGGTTACCAGTGCTACCCATCTACCCATCTTTCCCTAGCTAAGCTTGGTTACCAGTGACACTTGGGCCTAAGGCAGCAAGTTAGCTAGTTCCTAGAATCAGGTCAATGACTAGCCCTGGGATCAATGGGAAAGGTGAATTCAATCTCACCCTCCTGGCACCCATTATCAGCACCCTTTTCCTGCCATGCAAGCTCCTACCTTCCATCCACTGGTCCTTCTTTCTTATCAGCTCCTTTATTTCTTTTGGTTGATTTCCATTGACCTGGGAAAAAGGGTTACTAGATAACTAAAAAGGTTAGTACTTATTAATAAGGTTATACTTTTCCAAAAAGTATATGCATTATGGAAGGAAAATTTAAGTGGCAGCCATGTCTTCCCACACTTACCTCTTTTTACCTATTTCAAATGCTATGTCCCTTCATTGTCAGAAACCAGAGACTCAGACAACTTTCTACTGAAGTAGCCCTCAAACTACACCTTCATGGCAAGTTCTGCCAGGCTGCCACATCATGCAGGGCCTTCTGAAGAGGAAGAGGGACAAGGGAAGAAGGAATGGGGGAAGAGTGACTTGCACACGCTCCCGTCATCCACAGAACCATAATGCTGTGAAAGTTTGAAAACCTAAACATCCCTCATATGTGACAATCTCCTATGCTTGTGGCCAAATGTATTCTAAAAACAATAAAATAGAAAAATCCTACAAAATAATAAGAAGTAAAAGTCTGGGAATTTATGATTATCAATAATTTAAATTTTTTCAAGGGGAAAACCTAGATAAACAATTTATAATATTTAAGCATGACCAGGATGTCATAAAAAGACCATAGAAGTGCTTCTTATAAAAGATCCAGAGATCTAAAACTGTTTTCTTTTATCGACTCTATGACCATAACCCAAAGGCCAAGTGAAGTCATGTTTCCCCTTAAGATTCAGTTGAGATGGGCTTGAATTCTCATTCCATGTCCTGTGGAAATCTCAGGATATCTGGAAGTCCTTATGCAGCATATTCTCTTGGTCACTTTTGGCTTCCAGGGTGAACTGCTTTGGATGGCGGGCACCATGTCTGTTCTGCTCAGTGGAATCCAACAGTTTTCCTTGATTTCATTAGCAGAAGGCAGTTGCAGCTTTAAGTAGCATCCTCCAAACGAAGAGCCTCGGAATTATCCTCCATGTCTCCCTCTGCCATCACCTTTTATACTCACCTCATTCATCAACTCCGAATTCAATTATTGAGTGCCTACTGTGTGCCAGGAGCTTAAGATAATGGCATAAAAGAAACAGAATCCATCCATGTCCTACATTCCTCTCAGAGCCACCCCCTCCTCTTAGTCGCCCTTGCCACTGCCTTCCTCAGTCCCTTAGCAATACCTTATAAACACTCCCTTACTGATCTTGCTGCCTCTCCTTTGGTGCTGCCTTGCTGCTCCTTGCTCTGAATCTCTCCTCCCTGCCAAATTGGTTATTTTAAGCTTCTAATTCAAGCACTGCTCTGCTTAAGATCCTCCCAGGGCTCCTTACTAAAATCCACATTCCTCAGCATTGCATGTGAGGCTCCCCAAGAGTACATCCCCGTCTGGCTTGGCAGCCTCATCACCCAGAACACCCCCACAGAATTTGTACTTCATGCCATCCAGGAAAATATGTTGTTTCCTGCATATCACGCCTCTTTGCTTTTGTGTGTGTGTGTGTGTGTGTGTGTGTGTGTGTGTGTGTGTGTGTGTGTATTTTTGTTTGCTGTTCTCTCAACCTACAATGACTTCTCCCCTCATAATTCCTCTCATCCTTAAAGAATGAGCAGATATGGTCCCCTGGATTGTCCCACCTCAGACCTGCTCCTAGCTCACCTTCCCGAGGCTCAGTCACACAGCTCCACTGATAATCACTGTATATTCACATGACCATAGCACAGTGCTGGGAATGCAGTCATTGTGGTAATTAATAGTAATTGTTCAATAAATTTCATACCCTGTTTTTTAAATATATAATATTACAAGCCAATATTAATTTCAGAGAGAAAACATTAAGTCTACCTAAACCTCAGTTTCCTCTGCTGAAAAATGGAGATAAAACTTAATTTCAAAATCATTATGAGAATTCCAGCTATCGAAGTGGAAACCATAGTATCAGACACATCATGGCATCTCACTAAATAGTAATTTGCATTGTCATTGAAGTATGTATGCACTCTGAGTTAGCACAGCGGCCTCAAATTACACCCTCCAGAAGTGTAAGGAGGAAGGGGATTAATGAATCTATAGCACCTGTTGATTCGCATCTGTTCCTTTAGGTGTTAATAAGAGGCAGAGTCAAGACTAAAACCCAGGACTGACTGGTGCCCAAGGTGTGTGGAAACATCCTCGTGCGGTCCCTTCTTCTTCCAGGGGGTTTGTAGCAAATACGACATTCTGTCACCAGAGGCTGACACGTCTTTTGCCTCTGGGCCCCTCCTATAAACACAGGGAAACATTTGCACCAGAAAGTCTAGAAACTGACATGAATTCCACAATTTATAAAATTAATTGCCGTAAGAGAAATTGCCTTTAAAGATAATCTACAGCACAACAACTGCTATCAGCTTCCAGTAGGTCACAATGTTAAGTTCTCAGAGTCCAGAGCGTTGCCAGCACATCAGAGGCGATACAGCTATACCTGGCACTGAATTAAGCAGCCTCTTCCAAGGACTGTCCCTCAAAGCTCCAGAGATCGTCAGGGTACCCCATCTGTGCTATCTAGTATGTACCAGGGGCATGTAAATAAATTGCCCGGGTTCTCAAGAAGACCTGAGTATCCACCCCATCCAGGAGGGCCTGACCTGTAAGCTTATTCTTAGTGCATATTGTGGACACTCTGCTCTTGGTTCTTTTATCAACCATGATGTTTGAGCATTGATTCAGTTTTGTTTGTCTATCAGCTACATACTGTTTCTTCAAAATCTGAAGTCAGTAAAATACTTGAATAATTATGAAAATAACAGCTGCCATTTTTAGGCCTCTATTATGTCAGACATTTTGCACATGTGCTCTTATTTATCAGAACATTACAGAGGAGTATTATGTATTTTATAGGAGGATACTGGGGCTCAGAGAGGAATCAGCCCCAACTAGTGTGAGAGATGTAGATGTGACATACTACAAAGTCAGTGCCTTTTTTGGTTATGCCTAAGAGTATAAGCTTTGGGAACCAGGTATATCTGGGTTCGAACACTACTTCTGACTAGATGATCAGGTCACTCAGTATTTCTCAACCTTGTTCCCTCATTCCTAAAACAGGAATAATAATTCCAATCTTTTCAAGGGTTTATGATGTTTAAAATAGGATATAGAATACAATATACAGTGCCTGATTTATAGTAGGCAACCAATAATCTATTTCCTCCCTCTCCTGAACTGATCTTCACATGATACACACTGCCCAAAGACTAGTCCAGACTTTTGTGGGGTTTCTAACATGACCTACTGATGAGGACCAAATCTCATTGGCTGAATAACTCAGCTGGTCTAGGCCCCAGCCTGTTCCTGTGTTTATCCTGCAAGGAGTTGGACTTTGTGGCTTTTCCTTTGTAGGAACTGTATTTTGTACTTTGCAATGCTAATGTGTGATGCTGGAAAGGTACATCTTAGAAATTTAGAGAAATCTTCTAAAACCAGCTCTGGGAAATGGTGGTATATTTTTTCTTCTCTGTAAATTTCCCAACTTCTTATAATGTTGGCCAGTAGTAGGGTACGTGTATTCATATTTTAATTTTGTATTTTGGGGTAACCGAAACAAAAAAAGGAACTGACTGTATTTAATAAAGTAACTCTATAGGCTGAAAGTCAGAAGGACCCAGAGCTGACCAAAAGTACCTAAAAGAAAAAAAGAATAACACCAAGATGGTCAGGCCAGTACTTAAAAATGTAGCTGGCAGGTTTTATTGTGTAATGTTCAGCAGCAGCAAGCATATTATCCTGTACAATGTGCCAAGGTCAAGAGTGGAATTGAAAGTGAACTATGCAGCCTCTGAGTGGTTGCATTCTGGTTAGCTAGTTGGAGGGAAAAGCAACCTTATCCCTTTCTGCTTCCTGTTTTCTTCTCACTGATGCTCCATATTCCATTCTCATCGGTCGCTAGTATGTGAGACCAGCTAGATCAAACAGAATTAACCAAATATTCAGTCAAATATTTTAGTCAGCCAAATATTCTCACTTAAACCTTTTTACATTAATAAAAAACACCCCAGCACCCTCGATTCCTTTTTACTGCTTTACTCCTTTTTTTAATAGTGTGATGTATTTATTATGTCCATTG
The DNA here is from genome assembly GCF_000151845.1 of Pteropus vampyrus. Classification (NCBI taxonomy): domain Eukaryota; kingdom Metazoa; phylum Chordata; class Mammalia; order Chiroptera; family Pteropodidae; genus Pteropus; species Pteropus vampyrus. Next base: position 2,994,965 of record NW_011888861.1, on the reverse strand, counting down.
TTTACGTTCTGTTCACCACTTGTAAACCCCATAGGGGAGGTCTTTCTTTTCTCACTAATGTCTTCCAAATACCTAGGATTATATGTAGGATTATACCTAGGTTGTTCAATAAATATTTTAACAGATAATAGGAACAAGAAAGCATGATGAGGTCAGGGTAAGTGAACACCAGGCAGAAAAAAGCTTATGATAGAAAACAGAAGAGAAGGACATAGAAGAAGAAAATGTCTGATAATTTCACTCACTTATGAAAAGAAAAAATACACTTATCAAACCCGGATACCATTGCCATCTTTAGATAGATAACTTCATTGCTGCTACCTGGATCATATCTGACTTCTCAGAAGGCTCATTTTTATTTGTCACTTCACATTATTTGTTTTTTTTATTAATTCAGTCTCCTGTTATGTGACAATTATGAGACTGAATTATGCGATGATTCAGTCTCCTGTTATTTAGTATAAAAATGCAAGCTAGATAAAGAACATACACTTATATAAACCCGATCAGGTCTACCCCAAACCATCTTAAACAGTGAGTCTCCATTTATTACTACAATTAGTTAAACTATGGTAGAGATGAAGCCAAGTCCAAAGGTTTGATCTCCCCGTGGGCCAGCTAGTTTCAGGATATAATGAGTAATTGACCTGTGAAATTAACAAAATTAATTTTACCGCCAACCACAGAATATACCCATAATCCAGCTAGCTATCTCACAAATGTTTGCTGCTGGCCAGAGTAGATGACTCAGCACAAGCAATCACCAGGAGAGACACAGCACAGAGCTCACCCGCTGCCGATTGCGAGCTAAGAACACCATCCTTGTATGTGGGGAACATTTATACATTGTGTTGTACTAAACTGAGAAGATGCTCCTAAGCAAAGGCAAACTGAAGAGTGGAAACTGGAAAGGGACCAAGTTTTGGGGGAAAAGTTAGGGAGATCAACTGCCATATTACAGTTAATATTAGTGAATTGCAGCCCCTGTGAAAGCATGGTTAAGGGTAAATTAAACATATCAAATCTGAACTCCTGGCCTTCCTGCTAAAATCTGTTTCTTTTACAGTTTCTCCCCATCAGGTAATGGCAACTCCATCTTTCTAGTTTGCTCAGGTCAAAAACCAAGGAATCGTTCTTGACCTCCTCCTTTGCTCAGATAGCCAACATCCAATCCAGAATCTGCATCTCACAATCTCCACTGCAGTCACTCTGGCCCGAGCTCTCTTCATCTCCCATCTCAATTATTGCAAAGTTTTGAATGCAATCTCTCCATTTCTACCCTTACTCTTCCCCCGACCCAAACGATCTATTCTCAGTACAGCAACCAGAGAGATCCTTATAAAAGAAAATCACATTATGTCATTCCTCTACTCTATAAACTCTATGGTGATTTCCATTTCCATATTCTGGGTAAAAGCCAACGTCCTTTCAACAGTCTGCATGATCCATGCCCTGCTCCCCGCCCGCCATGCCCTCTCCCACCTCAGACTCCACCACTTTCCCCCTCGCTCATTCCAGCTCCACTCGTCTGCTTGCTATTCCTTGGGCACTGGAGACACGTATTAGCCTTAGGGTTTTTGCACTGGTTGTTTCCTCTTACAGTGGTTGTACCTGCTTCCCCCACATATATGTGGAGATATACTTGGAAGCTAATGCCACCTCCAAGTATTTATTCAAACGTCACCTTCCTAATGAGACCACTCCATTCTAAACTGAAACCCATCCTCACATATATTTCTGGCCCCCTTTGCTTGACTCTACTTTTTTTTCCTATGGCTTCTCACACCTAATATACTATGTAATTTAGTTATTTATTATGTTTATTGCTCTTTGTCTCCTCCTGTGATGGTTAGTTTTATATATCAGCTTGACTGGGTGACCGGGTGCCAAGATATTTGGTCGGACGTTATTCTAGGTGTTTCTGTGAGGATGTTTTGGGATGAGATTAAGATTTAAATCAGTAGACTGAGTAAAGTAGATCACTCTCCTCATGTGTGTGGGCCTTGTCCAATCAGTTGAAAGCCTGAAAAGAACAAAGGGCTGACCTTTTCCCAAGTAAGGGAGAGTTCTTCCTGCCTGATTGCCTTCTCTTTGAGACATCAGCTTTTTCCTGCTTTTGGTCTCAAACTGAACATCAGCTCTTCCTGGGTCCTGAGCCCGTTGGCCTTCAGACTGGAACACCATCAGCTCTCCTGGGTCTCCAGCTTGCCGATTTACTTGTCAGCCTCCAAAATCTCTTTCTCTGGAAAACCCTGAGTAATATGCTCCTCATTGCACTCAAATGAAAGAGGACAGGTACGTGAGAGTCTCTGTATCTTTACTGCTGTAAATTGTACTCCACCCCAGGGCCTCTCTCTAGCCCTGTCACATAGAAACACTCAGTAAATATTTGTTGAATAAATGAAAAAACAAATGAACTAACAGGTAACAAGGTGACTCTCTTTAGAGATACAGTGAATGCGATCGTCTCCATTTTATTACATAGTCAAGAGCTATAGGCTTTATACCAAATAACTAGGCCAAAGATCAAATAATGGTCTTCCTGCATATGCCTCCTAGAAAGTAGTTCTGGACGTGCACCACACTTTATGCTGGCTTCACACATACTGTTAGCCATACTTTCCCTTTGTGAAAAGCCAAGCGCAGCAATCTACTAGCACTGATAAGACTTTAAGTGCATGTGATCCGTGCCATAAGGGAGCCTTAAATCAAGAAAAACTCTGAGATTCCTCTGGACTTGGAAATAGCCAAAATCCCTCTTAGATAACAAAAAAGGCATCTGTGGCCATGGGCAGCACAGGGCAAAAAGAGCTTGACACCTAAAGACTAAAGGCAGATGTCATTAGCCATCAGTTTACTCTGCAGGAGGAAAAAAACATTGTGATTCAGTGGCATTATTTCTAAATGGTCTGCCTTTTCACACAGAATGTTAGACGTGTGAAAGAAAGAGAAAACGAAGATAAGGAAAAAGTAGAGGAAGAGATTGTAACTGCCAATGGCGATTAGAAGCAGGGACAGGGCTGGCCAAAAAAAGACTTGACAGAGAGACAGCAATAGAAGGTAGAATCTCAGTGCAGAGGGGGAGGGCTAGGCCAACAGCCCTCCCAGAGATTATTATGGCTCCCGAAAGCAGTGTGTCTATGTGTGTGTGTGTGTGTGTGTGTGTGTGTGCGCGCGTGTGCACGCATGTGCGGTGAGAGAGAAGAGACTTCTTTTCCTCCACTGTATGGCCTTGAAAGTGTCTCATGGTAGTGAGCAAGAATAAGTGGAGAGGAAGAGGACAAAGGAACACACAGTGAGCAGCCCAGCAGGTCTCCATGAATCCCCTAAACCACTCCACAGATCCTCGAGCAGGCTTTCCCAGAGTCTGTTCCACTGAATACCAGTTCCCTGGGAAAGTGGGAGGGAAACAAAAAGTTGCATGAGCAAAAAGCTTGAGAAACATCAGGTTAAACAAAGTTAAATAGGTTTCTCTAGAATCTCCTCTAGTATTCTGAGGCGAATCATGATTCTCCAAAAGGGGAGGCCATATGCAGAACTCCCTCAAGTCCACCGACCAGGAAGCACTATTTGTGTTGAGTTGCTCACCAGACTGGGGCCAGTGCTCTGTAGGCTGCACTGTGAGAAGCACTGCTCTTGGGAAAAAGCAAACCGTGGAATCTTATGAAGATTGTACTAACTTTAAAAGAGAAAGTAGATTTCTGGTTAAGGTTGATTGGAGCTAAGCATCAGTAGCTTGGTATAATAATGGTAAATCTATCCTGTGAAGTGTCTTAAGACTCACAGGGTAGTTGTTCAAATCCTTTGAATTTCCTGAGTTTGAAATGGAAACTGTAGATTAACATCATCTCAGCAATGTTCTTTATATTTATAAGTGAATCTCCAAGAAAAGATCTGGCCATCCCTGAACCATGGGACACTTATCCAGGGGAAAGACGACGACCCAGTAAATGTAGTTAACTGGGCTTGGATCGTTCACATGGTGACTTTGGTAGTTTAAACTGAGATTTCTCATTAGAAAGTAGACACAACTGGTGAAAACTAACATGCTGTTAGCATACAGTCAATGCTTAACAAATGTTGGTAGAAAAAATTAATGGCAGTTCAGATTTTTTTCTATTTGAAAGAACTAATTTCTGATCACAGAATATTGTTTTAGATTTTATAAAGCTGATGAATTTGAATGGTTTTGGCAGTTTTCTCCAATTTATATCTCTAGAGATTGTTGATGAAGTCCCTGTGCATTTAAGCACAGTGAGATCTACTGCCTTTCAGCTTTAATATTCAGAATCCTATAAAGTAAAATTATAGGTGATCATAAAATTCATCACTGTCAGAAGCCAGATGGTACCTACCCAGATAGGAGAAGAGTTGATACTTTCTCAGCTGTGGCAATAAAATAAGCTGAAACAATAGCAAAGTGCAAAATGAGATTCTTCTTGGACACGCAGTCTATTCTCTTGTGTTTATGTGGATTACCAGGTTCAGCTTTTAATTTTCATCTTCATTTTCCCTTCCAGTTTCTCTCTGCCGTGATTTAGTGTCTTTATTTGCCATTCCCCATTAGTGGCCCACTGCTTCCTCCCTGGATCTCAGATAATCTAGCTAATCCCATGTCCCTGCCATGAACCCAGCATTTTCTAGAACCCGTTTAGTCAAGTCCAGCCATACAAGAGAGATACACTAGAGCTTCATATGTGTCCCAGGTTCATTTGTTAGCCTGTATATCAAAGGGAAAGATATGTTTTCTCTGACTGGCCATTATTTTTTTGCACTACCAGTGAAAGACTCTACCTATCAGAACAACTTTAACGAAAACTGTAACTCAACCTGAGGGAGCATTTAATGGTAAGGGGTATTTTTTTAACTGTCTTCTGACCCCTGTTACAACTAGCTTCAGGACGTGAGATATTGTAAGGACACAAACTATTGTGGGTCACTGTGTAAACATTTAGATCTCCATTGAACTTGACTTTTTAATCACATACCTCCCCTTCTGAGACATGTCAAACATTGAGAGCTTAGAGAAAATTGTGGTCCACATATCATGTGAGCGGAACTGTATTCTCATTCTGATGAATAAATAGAGTGAGCACTCCCCCAAATACTGTAGCACAGAAACTAGAAATGATGAGAGGTAGGGCTCACACCTGTGAACAGTGTGGCAATGACCAAAAACAGTAAGTGGAAACTGACAAAGACATATCCATTGTTTGTGTCAGCGGCCCAGAAGTCCTAAATAAAGTTGAAATATAATAACAACAACAGTGTAAATTATTATCTGAAAAGTAAGAAAATGACTTTGGAGAAGGCTCTTTAGCCTGTTTCCTAAATGCTTTTGCAGAAGAGACTTTACATTAAAAATGCTTATTGGCAACTGCTAGTGCACTGTTCTACCTCTAGGAGAAAAAAAAACACAATATGACATCAAGCCTCATTGCCACCCCAGAGGTGCTATCTAAGTAGTCCCATGTTCCAGGCTCCAGACCTCTGTGTTTCCAGCTGTTCTTCGGCAAATGTCAGTAACTGGCTGTTGTAGTGATGATCCAGGGCCCCAGTGCGATATTAAATGATGTTTTGTGTACATGGTGCCTGTCACTATTATTTTCTGTGCTTTTCTGCATGTCTAAAATTGTTTGTTTTCTAAACAAATTATTAATAAAAAAATGTGCTGAGAAGTATAACGGGTTGTTGAAAGTTTTGTTTTAAAATGCAAATAAGGATTCATGCATCTTAGAAACCTCTCTTAGGTATCAGAACAAGGCATCTCTCCAAAACAGTTTATTCCTTTGGTTTTACACTTTAAGAATTATTTCTAAGGAATATAAGCGAAAGGCTTTGGGATTCTCGAGTGTATTTTTAAGAGAGTTTAGCAACCCAAAGTAAGATATATATGTGGAATTAATGCCTTGCGAACATATAAAAATATTTTCCAAGGAATTTGTTATGATGCAATATAATGGCAACTACCATAGTATGTACTTTTGTGGTACTCAATAAGTTTTGTTTATTTAGATTGACTTCTGTGACAGTTTGCAAATGTTTTCAATTTTTAAGAAGTCTTAAATGTACAAATGTTTCTGAAAGAATTTCCATGAGGCATATTCTGAACTCTACAAAATATTCCTGGACAGTGGAAAATATTTATACAAGAGGAACATGAAGGAGAATGAGCCTAGGGAAATATCTACAATTGCACCAAAGCAAGTTAATTCAAATTAACATTTCTGATAATGAAAATATTTGCTCCTGACTTAAAATGGTGAAAACAATTGCTTCATGATTAGAATTTGCCCAAATAATATATTTTTAGAAGCAAATACTGTTCCTGATTTGGATAACCTTTGCCTGAGAAAATAACTATTCTTCTTCATCCAAATAATTTATTCTGATAATTTCTGAATATTTTCCTGAAGCTACTTTCCTGATATTAAAAAAAGAGGCTTAATATTTTTTGATATATGTAAACTTACTACACCAATGTGCAACTTTTTCTACCACTGAAGGTACAAAACTGGTTTATATGTTTTAAAACTTTTCCCTTAATTACAAAATACGTATGTACATATTAGAAAATTTAGAATATATGGATAAGCCAATAAAATTAAATAGAAATTTTATGTTAACATTTTGAAGTATATCTTTCCATACGTTTTCTGTGCTATAACTCACACACATATACTCACATGCACCCAAATGGAATCAACTGCTAAAGCTTTGCATAAAAATACATAAGCCAAAGTAATAATGATCGATATTGGGTAGTATGATTGGCTAAGAAGTACTGCTTGATATGAACTTTCTTAGAATTTTAAATGTAGGTGGGATCCAAATATGAAAAAGTCTACTTTTTACTTTAGTGCCATTAAATTTGCCTGGGTTGTACTAGTAATGCCTTTGTAGTATTTCTATTTAAAACATCCTCTCTAAAACGTTAGCGTTCTCTCGGTACTTGCCAAGAATATACTGATGGGTTTTTATTTGCTTTTGTGCTTGTTTGTTTTAATCGAACTGCTTGAATGTAACTCTTAGGACCATTCTTTATGGTCTTAATAACCATTATTTTAAAATCAATTGCCATCTTTGAAGATATCTCTAATAATTATATCTATAGGAAGAAAATCATTTAGCAGCACCTCTCTCCATTTAGTGGAATTTAGAATATTTATCATTCCTCTTCTATCTGGTAAAGCCCACTGTTTGTGTTCATGAGTCTCTGTTCATCCTGTTTGTTGCTTGTAGTTTTATAGCCCACATATAAGTGATAGTATGTGGTTCTCAACTTTTTCTGTCTGACTTATTTTGCTTAGCATGATTATCTCAAGATCCATCCATGTTGTCATAAATGGCAGTACTTGTGAGGTCAAATATTTGGTGACAGAAGATTTAACTTTGGATAGTAAACACATAATGCAATATACATATGACATATTATTGA
>NW_011888861.1:2976392-2987357 GCF_000151845.1 Pteropus vampyrus | reverse complement strand
AACACATAATGCAATATACATATGACATATTATTGAATTGTACACTTGAAACCTATTTGATTTTATTAACCAGTGCCACCCCAATAATTTTAATTGATAGTATGTGGTTCTCAACTTTTTCTGTCTGACTTATTTTGCTTAGCATGATTATCTCAAGATCCATCCATGTTGTCACAAATGGCAGTACTTGTGAGGTCAAATATTTGGTGACAGAAGATTTAACTTTGGATAGTAAACACATAATGCAATATACATATGACATATTATTGAATTGTACACTTGAAACCTATTTGATTTTATTAACCAGTGCCACCCCAATAATTTTAATTTAAAAAAGAAAATTATGCTAGAAAATTTTTTTTAAAAAGAATGTTTATTGTTCACTTATGTTTTCCCATCCGTATTTTCCAATGTTTCATAAAGAGTATATAGTGTTAATTTTATAACTGGAAAAATAAATTTTTTAAAAAGAAGTAATGATTGATTGATTCATTTTCTACCTGATGTAAAACCACATAAGAACCCTGGATTCCAGAAATAACAGGCTTATTTTGTTTTAATCAATGACACATCTTTGAGGTCAAACTCCCAGGGTTTGTTCCATCCCTTACAAAACAGCGTGAGTGGGAATTTGGTTTTCCTTTTTGGGTAAAGTTTCTACAAAGCTTGCTGATAAAGCTTTTTAATTTTACTTTCCGCAAAACAATTATTTCTGGAGCTAAACTGAGATGAAGCTGATAATGGGTCTCAATTCTTCAACTTTAAAGCAGAAACTAAAGTCATAAAGTCCTGAAATACTCTCCAAAGTACAATCCCATCAAGCTAAAATAGCCCTTGGAAACATGTTCTGAAACTTGCAGTTTGGGCATGTATCTCCTTCATTTTGGCCATTTTTCACCTTCTGTTAAAGCTATGGAAACCTGGGGAGGGACAGAGGCAGATTGTTCAGCTAATCTTCACATGAGCCTTGAAAAAAGATTTTATTTTCAAGGAAACGTCTCTCAGAATAGAAGAAACATGAGTGATACATTTAAAAATTAATCTGAGTTAGACCTATGTAAAATTGACTGATTTAAAGCCATTCCAAAGCACACTAGCTTCTAGATATGTCTAAGGAGCCACCACCAATGCATTCCACTGAAAAAATTATCTCCTTCTATCAGTAAAAAGCCCTTTTGCAGTATTAATTGACATCAGTATATTAATTGACATCAACCTGTATTTATGGAGTATGCCTAATACATGCTTAATACTTAAACAGGTAGAAGTACCTCAAGCTAATAACCTTCCCCATTTGCTTTTTGTCTGACATCCACACGATCAGCCTTGATGGAAATTACACCATAAATTTAATATTCTTTCTCTGTTTTTGATTCCAGCTGTGAAAGTTCAAGATGAGCTAGAGAATGTAAGCCTACTTTAAAGTACAGGAGAAATCTATTGGCATAAAATAAAAGCTGTACTGTTTATTAGGGTTGTGCAAATAGCCGTTGAACTTAGTTCTCTCGGCATTGCTTTTTTTTTTTTTTTTTTTAATGAATACAATTCTTCACACAATTGCCAGATTAAGGCAGAAGGAAACTTTCACAATCTTTATAATGCTTTCATCAGATAACCAATATAAAATATCTTCCAGAATACTCTGTCTCCTTGGACTTTAGAGTTTGTTCTTGGGAAGTTAGAGATAAATAAAGATGGCCTTAATAAATCTACCTAACATTGTAAATACACAGTTTCTGGTTCTTTTTCCCTTTGGGGCAATAGGCCAGGTTTCACCAACAATTCAGATATCCTGGCCTTTCTCAAAAATGTCTTTGCATCAAGAATATTATGGCTTAGCAAATTGTTGGAGAAAATTAGGATTCTTTTTAGTAGTTTTGCTAAAATTAAAAATCAGCTGTCTTCTGGGAAAATCAATAGCATATCTTTGACTGGGTGTTGAATTTGGAATAAAACGAATCTCATGAAGAGAAAAATGTTTGCCTTCTAAAGAACAAGATTCCAGGGAGAGGAATTAAACCTGACTTTTAGTAGCCATTAACAGACATGGAATAGTTGTGTTTGGGGCAGAGAATGTTTAGAGGGTTTTTTTATTTGTTTTATTGTGTTTGAGGGTTCAGGATATTTATTGCTTTTCCTATACCATCATTTCACCCTTGTATTAGTTTGCATAGGCTGCCAGAACAAAGTACCACAAACAGGGGGACTTAAACATCAGAAATTTGATTTCACATAATTCTGGAGACTGGAAGTCCAAGATCAAGGTGTCAGCAGGGTTTGTTTCTCCTGAAGCCTCTCTCCTTGGCTTATAGGTGCCGCCTTCTCCCAGCATCTTCCTGTGTGTCTGTGTCCCAATTTCCCCTTCATATAAGGACACCAGTCATATTGAATTAGGCCCCACCCTAATGACCTCATTTTAACTTAATTACCTCTTTAAAGGCCCTACCTCCAAATACTGTCACATTCTGAGATACCAGAGATTAGGACTTCAGCATACAAATTTGGGAAAAACATAATTCAGCCATAACAACCCTGGCAGGGTCTTCATGCCAATCTATAAGATTTTTTCTTTGTAATAACCAGAAAGGAAAGTGAGAAAGTGGGAAGGTATTCATGAATTTTTCACAAGACGTGGCTAGCTTCTGCATCGACTTTTTTTGGTTGTCCCCTCCTTCAATATGGAAGATTTAAAAAGTCCACTGAGAACTTTGAAAACATTTGGCTTTTTTCTCCTGTATTTCTTTTTGTTTCTCCCAAATGAAAACACGTCTCTGTCCACCTGCATAGTTCAATTAGGAAGACACTCTCCTTGTGTTTGTATGTCAGTGATATGAAAGAGCCGGTCAGTGCCTCTGGTCACTCAGAGACTTTTTAACTGGCAGATACCTTGGAGATCACCTACCATTGGTTGAGCACCCACAGTGTTCCTACAGAGCACCCACAGGGTGGACCTGTTCTCTCATTTACTCCTCACAATAGCCCTGGGAAGTGGGTACTATTATCGACATTATTTTGCAGATAAGGTTATTTTGCATGGAATCGTAGACATGTTTGGTAATTTTTGGAAAGTCCTAGAGCTTATACACTGAAGAACAAGGACTTGAACCCAAATAGCCTCATTCTATAATCTCTTCATAATACCTCTCCTTAGTCTTGTTGGTAGAGAAGAAGCCTATGTGTAGAGAGCTAACTGTAATTCTGTAATAACTGTAATCCAGTGTAGAGAATCGTCTTGGGACCTCACAGAAGACCTGGGTTCTAGCTTCAGCTCTATTAACTCTCACTAGCTGATCATGACTTAGTAAAGTAACCTCTTTGAGCTTGTATCCCAATTATGTAAAATGAGAGAATTGGATTAAAACCACATTCCCAAACTTCTGTGAAATTCATAACAAGATGTACATTTTATTTTGCAGCCCAGTATACACACACACATGCATGCACACTATATAACTGAAATAAGTGTTCATAAAATACTCATTCTTACTCATATGAATGCCCTCTAATATTTTATATTCTGTTCTATTTTTAAAAATACTGATTGTGACCTACTCAATTGAGTTTGTCAAAAAGCTAAACTAGATAACTCAATTTAGATTCCTGTAACCCTAAAATCCTCTTAACTGTCATGTATTATATTTGGAATCTCTCTTATCTTAAATACACAGTCTTTGTCATCAGAGAAATGCAAATTAAAACCACATAAGATATCACCTTACACCTGTCAGAATGGCTATCATCAATAAATCAACAAGTGTTGGCAAAGATGTGGAGAAAAGGGAACTCTTGTGCATTGCTTTGGGATTGCAAATTGGTGCAGCCATTGTGGAAAATAGTATGGAGTTTCCTCAAAAAATTAAACATAGAACTACCATATGACCCAGCAATCCTACTTCTGGATATGCATCCCTATGTTCATTTCAGCATTATTTACAAGAGCCAAGATATAGAAGCAACCTGCGTGCCTGTCGATAGACGACTGGATAAAGAAGAGGTGGTACATATATTCAGTGGAATATTACTCAGCCATAAAAAAGGATGAAATCTTAGCATTTGCGACAACATGGATGGACCTAGAAGGTATTATGCTAAGTGAAGTGAGTCAGACAGAGAAAGACAAATACCATATGATTTCATTTATACATGGAATCTAAAAAACAAAATAAACAAACAAAACAAAACAAAGTCATACATAAATACAGAGAGCAAGTTGACGGTTGCCAGATAGGAGGGTGTATGAGGGGCTAGGTGAAAAAGATGAAGGAATTAAGAAGTAAAAATTGGCAGTTATAAAATAGTCATGGGGGCATAAAATACAGCATATGGAATATAGTCAATAATATTGAATATCTATATATGGTGTCAGTGGGAACTAGAATTATCAAAGAGATATCTCTTATGTTATATAAATGTCTAACCACTATGCCGTACACCTGAAACTAATATATATTGCATGTCAACTGTAATTAAAAATTAAAAAATTGAAAAAAAATACAGTCATCTCTTTGAAGCAAATGAATATTACATATTAGGGGGATATCCTTTTTATCTTCAGTCTGAGCTAATTTCATAATAGTAATAATAGTAATAATTACTTCCACTTATTGTGTACTGCTCACATACCAGAGGGTTAATATTGCCATATCTCTTGTAGCTCATAGGCTGTAAGTATTATTATCTCTGATTTACAGATGAGGAAACCAAGGCTCAGATTAAGATTTCTGCTCAAGGCCGCATAGATAGTAAGTGATAGAGCGGAGATTTAAACCAAGGTCATTCTAATTCTAAAGCCCTTACACAGATTTCTTTTAGGGGAGGATATACATAGGATTTAAGACAGAGAAGTAAGGTCTGGAAGCTGCCACAGCTGAACATAATTCCTTCCCTAATGGTGTGCTGTCCCTGGTGGAAATGACTTTGGGGGTGTTAAGCCACCACTGTAGCAGTGGTTAACCTCTGTACCTGGGGTGCCCCAACCCAGGTCACCCTCAGACCAATTGAATCAGTCTCTGAGGGTGGGACCCAGGCCTCTGTTTTTGAAAGCTCACAGGTGATTTCAATATGTAGCCAAGTCTGGAAACTTTACTCTGAAGTCTTGATTAGAGAAATTAAAGAGCCTTAAGGGGCTTTTCTATTTTATTTCCTGCTAACAAGATTTAGTAAAATATTGCTGAAGCCTCTTCATCTGCTTTTACAAAGCTGAAACACAAGACTTGCTATTTCTTTGGAGCACATACACAAAACATTAGGTAACTTCGTATCTGCTCTTCAAAATCAAAGAAAGTAGAGAATGCCAAGGGTAGGTGTTTATCACTGTGATACTTCATAACTCAGATCACATGATTTTGAAAGAGAAATCAGTTGTTGAACTAATCAGAAATGAGAGTGGCCAGTAGTCATCGGCCAAGTTGACTGGGGACACTGTAGAAGGCCGAACCAGACTAAAGTAACTATAAATATTACAAGCCATCACATTTTCTTAAAAAGAGCCTCAGTGAAATATCTCCGCTTTTTCACATGGATTATGGTAACTCTGGTAAAACAAGGAACCTCTCTGACATTATTTTCCCAAAGAAACAGGAAGATAACCTTTACTAACTCTCACCACCCTCCCTGATTTTAGATCTGTGTTACTGCGTAGTATGATCTGTTCATTCCGTTTGGAAACATAACTGATCTACACTCAATTCACTCTGTTCCACGTAGGTTTCTCTAAAACAGGGGCTGTATCATATACTGGGAGTGTTTCCATGTCTCAGGAGACAGCATTAATAATGTTAAAACTTTGTGCAATTTTCATATTTACCACAACAAAAAAGAAAATCCTATTTTGAAAACCCCCAACAAATGGCAAGTACCCAGTACTCTTGCTTAGGGCAAAGTAGATAGAGGCGTTCTGCTTCTGTTCTGTCTTAGTAACAGTGTTCACTGTTTGCTTACAGAATGACGTGACTGCACTTCTGAAACCAATATCAGAAAAGATTCAGGAAATCCAAACTTACAGAGAAAGGAACCGGGGCAGTACAATGTTTAACCATCTCTCAGCCGTCAGTGAAAGCATCCCTGCTCTTGGATGGATAGCTGTGGTGAGTCCAGATGGAGTGTTACCCCCTGCACTCATCACATTTTTGGAGTGTTTAAGAGAATCCATAGCTACTTTCAGGCTCCTTTGTCCTCTGTTACACTGAGGGAAGATTCTGTGCAGGCTGAACGTAGCACCTCTTTTTTACCCTGTTTGAAGTTGAGTGCTTTGTGTTCTAAAATGTGGAAAGTCTTTAATCAATCTTTACAAGGCAAAATGTGCCTCCAACTTTCAAGTCAACATCTCCATTGCTTTTCTTCTTCTTTAAGGCATTTTCTTTCTTATCCTATTTTTTTTTTCCCTTGTATGCTTGGGTGATGGTCCCGTTCTCTCAGTCCCCCAAACCCGGTCCTTATGTCAAGGAGATGAATGATGCTGCCACCTTTTACACTAACAGGGTTTTGAAGGACTACAAACACAGGTATGTACCTTCTTTTACTGACCAAATTTTCAGTTGATTGCTTGTTAGACATTTATCTCTAAAATTTAATATAATTCATTACTGATTCCTTTCAAAAGCTGTTAACTACTTTACTATGAACATTAAAGAAATATCTCATCTTTGCAAGTAAAGCAAAGTGCAAAGTGAAATCAGTTATCCAGATAATATGTGTGTTTTAGAAAATCTGCCTTAATTCTCTTGCAATTAATAAACTCTCTCCACTTGAATGTATGTCATCTATTACATATTACCACAATAATGAGAGAGCTCTCTGACAGTTTGTGATAGACCAGCCCTATATGGTCACAAAACTTTTACATTGTCAAAATAGAGTTTGTGGGTGAGCAGAGAGAAGAAAAGAGGAATCTGGAAATGAAGTATATATGAAGAATGGAAATCAGATGAGACAATAAACCAGGCCACTGAGAAGAAAGATTGCATTAAGATGAAATACAATTGGGGTGGACAGAGAGGCATTTATAAGAATAGCGACCGTTCAGAGTGCTGTTGGAAGTACAGATGAATCTGAACCAAGGGATTTTGCCTGCCAGAAAAAACGATTAAAAAATCACTGCATTCTACTGTACAAATTATTGATCCTAGAGAGACTTAAATTGGGGTTAGAATAGAAAATGGGACCAAATGGAGAGACTCCAGCGATGACTATCCAGGAAAACGTCTCCTAAACTACAGTGCTCCACTCCCTTACTCATTCCACATTGGCAAAACAGGTCTTGTAGCTTTTAAGAAGGGCAGCTTTAGGAGACATCAGCATGCCTCTTTCCTCTTCTACCTCAAAGGAACTTTGGTTAAAGCAGTTATACCAAGTAAAACTTTCTGCACCCTGAGAACTGTGGGTGAGGCAACTGTGTCCAATGACAAAACTTTAGATGTTGCCCTGTTGTATTAGATAGAGACTATGGAATTGTGCAATGTGAATGAGAAAATGCATCAGAAATGTGAGACAGCCTACTCTTCTCACATAAAAATAACAGTTCAGGAAAGAATAAATTTAAATTCCAAAACCTGGACGTAAAAATATGTCAGCATGAACATTCACCCATAGGGACTTCCACATCATAAAAGATCTTCTGTACTTAATCTTTTTTTTTTCCCCAAGATATACAGACACACACCTATACATGCCTATTCAGGACACCTTAGGTACCCTGTAGGCCTCTGCCTTTTTACTAGTCACCCTTGGAGGTCATTTTTGTTCTTATCTCAGGTTATCAGCTCCTGTCTTTCCCCCAGTCCCTACTTGAGGGTATGTTGGGGCCATGGGTGTGAGTGATTCTCTCCAGGTGGCAGCATAGCAAGGAGGGTTGAAGTTTTCCACTTTTTTGTACACACATTAAATAGAGTCCAGTATTTGCCCTTTGATGTCAGCTATTGAGTGGAAAATGTACTTCTGGCAGCATCAAGGACAACTCAATTATACTTAATGGACCAGGAAATGCAGCTAGAGGTGTGGACTCATTCACTTTGCTCCCAGCCACCGGTCGAGCTTCCAGGGGTGGTAACCTGACAGAAGCAGAATACTGCACACCGCTCATTTAACACCCATTTATCAGTGCACCCAGTCCAGCTGTGCCTTCACTCTGTGGGCTCAGGGCTGGTCGCAGGTTGTTGCAGTCCTCTGCCACTCATTGCCGCCTACCTGCAGACAGGCCCATGGGTAGAGGAGTTGAGTCAAGCTTCCTTGTGGTTTAAACAAAAGGGCCATGGGCAGTGGAGTCTGCATCTGTGCAGCCCTTATGACTGGGTTGACTGCCTGTTGGGCTCTTTTTCCATAAATGAATAGAGCAAGTTAATTGTTTTGACTTTGTAGAGGTATGACCTCTCTGAGTCATGATCATTAAAACCACAGGCCCTTACCATAGCTTCAGGGTAAATGAAAACTAAAGATGGGTAGTTGGATCCTGCTCAATGTGTTTTCTCTTAGAGACTGACTTCAGGCTAAAAGACACTCTATTGTTATTCCTTATTATAAGTTGCTATAACTTTCTTCAAGTCAAAATCATACCGTAATACTTAAAAGGAAAATGAATTTCCCTATACATATTTGGACTTCACTACTTGTTAAATTTTTAAATAGAAAGTATAGCCTGACATTTCTATAATGTCTACAGACATATTTGTATATTATATGAACATACACATGTGTACATATGTGTGTATATGTATTAAATGACCATGTGTAAAAATACGTGTGTACATTTATTTTGAAATGATTTTAGTGCTCTAATAATGCCTGTTGCATATACTATCTCCTATGTGAAGGACACTGTACTAAGACCCTCAAAAAACTCCACAGGATAAGGAAACTGATATGAGAGACTATGGAGCTACACTTAGCCTTTTGGGTTTTAACTGGGAAAGCGAGAGAGAGTGACAACAAGATTTTTTACAGATTTGATTAATATAATCTCTAAATATAAAAATGTAGAATAAAACCACATTCACATGTTTTCCTCTTTGAGAAGAGGATAATTATGATTTCAGTTTCCCTTTTTCACTTTTCTTAAGTGGCATGACTTAATGCAATAGGATCTAAACATGCTGGTGGTGCTTGGAGCTTTTCAAAGACAACGAAATATAATATGTCCAGAGAAAAGTCATTATTGACAAGAACTTTAATAACAGAGATTTCCTTCAGTGATTGTCTTCAGATTAATGACCTGGGTTCATGATTAAATTTTTGTTAACTGAGATTTCATCATTATCTCATTTACTACTACTTCCTTCAAAGTAGAAAAAAATGTATCCAAAGGAAATGAAGCTCCTTTTCCCTATCATAAGTTTAATATTTTAATAGTTGTCTCAGTCCTGTGTGTTAATTGTTATAAAGGGTAAGCATTTTACTACATTTTGGGTCAGTAGAATTGGGACAAAAATACTGGTAATACCCTGCCTAACCTGCATTTTCATTATAAGTATCAAATTAAGGTAATTTAAGTGAATATCCCGTTAGAGTGCTATCCACTTGTAAGAAATCATTTTTCTTACAACTTCTTCAGTCTAAAATTGTCCAATTTGGTTACACTTTCAGCTGAATAATACAACCAAATTATTAGAAAACAAACCAAAGAATTGTTTTTCTTGTCAATACCATTCTCCTTCCTGAAAGCACAATGTTCATTTTGCATCAGAAGCAGTACAAAAAGGAATGGTCTCCTCTCCACATTCATCTCCCCATTCAAGGTGACATGAGGACATGACCTGAATTGGCTTGGTTCTGTGGGATTCCTGTTTGTGGTCCTCTCTGCTCCATATGTGGAGCTCGGGGCATTTAACTTCTCTCAGGAGAGACCTGGACCACTCCTTTCAAGGTTCTCTTTGAAATCAGTTCACAGTGACTGGACTAGAAATATAATTGCTCTAGGGTCATATGGAGCCTTAGTTACTAGATTATTATGTTCCTCATCCCCCAATTTCTAAAAAATTTTATTTTAGGTCCTAAACCCACTCTCTTCCACTCTCTTTTATAACAAAGTGATTTACGCCATGTGGATTGGGTGAAGTCGTATTTGAACATTTGGAGTGAGCTTCAAGCATACATCAAGGAGCATCACACTACAGGCCTTACTTGGAGCAAAACAGTGAGTACCAAACCCTCTTCCACCTGGATAACAAAGTGCCATTAAAATATTTATTCATGGTAGCCTAGTAATGTAGAATTTACCTCATGGAAAACATAATATAAAATATACATGTAGAGACTTTATGAAAATGTCATTCATCACAAGAAAATCTGGAAACTGCCTACATGACATACAGAAAGAAAATAGTTAAGTCATTTATGGTAAGAACACAATGAAACACTCTACAACCAATAAAAATAACACATGATAATTACATGGGAAATGATCTGCTAGTCTGTTAAGTGATAGAGTACAAAAGTTTATGAGTACTAAAATGACATCTACATTAAGAAACTGATAAAAATTGAAGGATACAGAAAGATTTGAACTTGTTATTAATTTCAAGAAGATAGAGTTATGAATAAATTGTCTTTTTTTATTTTATTTTTTTATTTCTCTCGGTGTTTTAAAGTTTATCAAATGATATTTTTGACTACTTAGGCAATTCTAGTCCTGGGTTAAAATCTCAACCTGTAAATGTTCCCACTTTCAGTCCCGCGTGAGAAGTTGATCTGACCTTTGCCTTCTCTCCTATCTTCCCTTGTCCCACTTCCTCCCAGCACTACCAGACTACTTGTGGAATCCTGAACACATGCAATGCTTAGGTCAAAGCAAATCAAATTGTTGTCGTTTCAATATTTGCAAGTTAAATGTGGTTTTAGCCTTTTTTGCAATGTCCCAAACAAATATCATGCTGAGTTTCCTGGGGAAGTACCTCTCCCTCTTGTCCAAGACGCAGCTTCATGATCATCTCTCTAGGAAATGTCCATTGATCTCCATTAGCTCCTTATCTAGAG
>NW_011888861.1:2970687-2974670 GCF_000151845.1 Pteropus vampyrus | reverse complement strand
TGTGTGTCTGTGTGTCTGTGTGTGTGCACGCGTGTACACTAACATGGGGTTGGGAGTGGCATTGGGAGGACAAAGCAGGTGTGGAATAATCCATCCGGAATGTCTTGTTCTCATGGCCAATGGAATCTTCTCGTTTCTGTCATCTTTTCTGCAATACGACTGTGCACTAGAAGGACTACACCAGAAACTTCTTGCAGTTTTGAGTTAGTTTAATTACTGGGAACTCTTTTTCATATTCATTTACATGGTTTCCTCGTTGCTGGGTCTCAAATGCACTTTGTGGAATAAATTGATCTTTTGGCAGGAACCCAACAGAGGCACTGTTTTTTATTATTATCCCTTGCAGTTGGTCAGATTTGTAATATTCATATTACATTCGTGCATTGGTGGTTCCTGAAAATCAGATAACTAAAGCTGAAAGACTAAGGCCTGATCTTCACACTTGTAATTCCAAAATAACTGATTTTTTCTATGAATTGTCTGGATCAGCATTCCAACTATTCTATTCTGTGTGGATCTGGCCATGAAAAGGACATGAAAAGAATTCCATAAATAGGTTAAAATGTGGTTGTTTTCTTAACTTTCTGGTGTTAAACTTGTTGACAGATTTTTGTCTTTCTAAATTACTTTAGCTTTGGAAACAAACCCAGGTATAATTATTTGTAGAGTAGAATAGAACTACACATGTATGGATGTGTATAAAGTTTTATGTAGTGGTGATGTAATTCTTTCCGCTAATAAAGTGGATTTTAAAAATCTACCCTATACATCAACTGTCATCTATCCTATCCTCCACTGAACCTCTGGGAAATACAAATAGTTTGGAATGGTTGCAATTTTAGTCAAGGTGAGGTTTTATTTTTCTCAAAGCAAGACACTTTCAGATCACTTCTTTTCTTCCAAGTAGATGTTTCTTTTCAGCCTATTTCTCAATGTAAAGGCCAAATGTCCCTTAACAAAGTGAAAAGTTAAGTTTGCTTGTGATCAAATTAAAATTCAGCCAGAGGGTATCCTGACATTATAAATAATGTAGACTCTGTAGCATGTCATTAAATATGTATGTCTTTAAGTTTTCAAGTCTTCTGGCTGCTCTGGCTTCCTCTTGATTTTATAAGCAAAAACTCAAATCTTCTATATCTAAACTTTCATTTAGAACTTTAACCAGAATTAGTTTATGTATTTTTAAAGAAAAAAATATTTAATAATCATTTTTCCTACTTTTTGGCAGAGTATACAAACATTTATTTACAAAAAGTCCAAGGTACATATGGTACAGGTTTTAACACACAATACTTTAAACTTGTTCCAAATCTATGCCTTAGATTTATTAATCAATGTGAATAGATAGAGCCTGGGATGGTGTCACTTGTCTGAATCGCAAAACTCATTGATCTCTGTGGCTACAGAGAGTGCCTACCTGACCACAGCTATCTTCAGTCTACTTAATTGCTCTTAGGTTTTTAGCTTCTTTGGGGGGCTTTGGGTAGCCAACTCCTTTCATTCTCCTGTGGAACAGATCTCAGCTGCTCAGGGGGAGTTAGGAAGGTCATTGACTAAAAAATGAGCTCCAAATGCACAGATAATAGAGTTAGATTGGAAATGGCTTTGAGTTCAACCTGAAAGAGACTACGTAATTAAGCACCTACTGGGCCCCAGACTCTGGGCAAGGTGCTGAGAATACAAAGGTGGATATATGGCACAGCAGATGCAGTTCCTGTCCACTGAAATGCATTCTAGCTAAAGAACATATAAACAGCACAACATGATAGAACAGGGTGAGCAGCATGCTGGAGGTAGATGCAGAGCTAGATGAACAACACAGACCAGGAAAACATGGGATACACTCAATCCTATAGTGTAGTGTAGTTCTTGGGCCTGCAGCAACCTGAGAACTTGTTAGAAATGCAGAATCTCAGGCCCCACCATGGACCTTCTGAATCAGAACCCACATTTTAACAAAATTTTCCCAGGTGATTTATATGCATATTAAAGTTCAAAAAACATTGCTCTGGTATATTCAAGTTGGACCTGAGGAGTCCAACTTGAGCGAGACTCAAAGGAGATCATTTATTTTTACTCTTTAATTTATTTAATAAATATTTATTGCTACCTACCACATACAGAGCACACAACAGGCATTATATTTATGCTGCAGTTTCTGCCATCAAGCAGAACATTTTAATTATGATGCAAAAATAAGTAAAAACAATATAAGGCTTGATGGAAATACACCTTGCTAATTAGACTCCTGGTGAGCAAGAAGGGCAATAAGGGGGCTGACATTCGATTTGGGTCTTGAAGAATGACTAGGCAGACAGTAAAGAAGAGGGCAGTTCTTAGCAGAGAATTCTGCGCATGCACACAGGACGTGAACAAAGTACTTTGAGGGAAAAGCTGGTAGTTTTTGTAGAGCTGAATGTGGCAAGAAAGCTGAGTGCTAATTGGAGCCAGGTGACAAAATCTTTATGCGTTGTTCTAAGAAACTGGGTCTTTATGTGGAGTGCATGGATTTTTTTCCCCTTCACCATAGATTTTTAGGCAGAAAGTTACACACTGTAAATAATGATTTAGGAGTTGTGCAAGACAGATGGAAAAGGGAAGAGATTAAAGGCCCCCTGGTTCATGTTAGGCGACTAGAGGATGGCTAAGGGTAGGGTAGTTAATATGTGACCTGGAGTGTGAAATGGCAATGCAAAAAGAGATGGAGTAGACAAAGGAAAAAGAGAGAGGGAAAGAGATATCAAATCTAAACCCAAAGTTTCTAATCTGGAAGTCTGAGAGAATCATAATAGCAGCCATAGAAACAGGGAAATCAACAGGAAGAGTTAGCACAGGAACAAGAAAAATATTCTCATGAGCTTCCCCATGGTGTGTTTGGGGCGCAGGTGAAATGGAGACATCCGTTGAGATGGAGAGGTGTAGCAGGCAGGTGAAATGCAGGTCTGAAATTCACCAAAGTGTGGTGGGAACACCTAAAAATGATAGTGACATAAGTGAGAAGATGGGGAAAAAAGAATACAATGGAGGATAAAACCTTGGGGGACACCACTGTTTAGAAAAGGGTGTAAATCAGTCAAGTAGACAAAGAAGAGAACTAGAGTCAAGGGTCTTCAAGCTCTAAAAAAGACAGGGTGGCTACCACAGTCAGCTATGACAACTAGGGGAGAATAAGGATTGGAGAAAGGCTGCCATCATCTATTTTATCAGTGACCTTTAGAAAGCAGTTTCGGGAGGGTTGGAGGTAGATGCAGGCTTATAGAATTAAGGAGTAAGAAGGTTTTTGTGTAATGATCTCTTGATTATTTATTGACCAGTTGCCTGGTTTGATAGATTACTGCTTATAGCTTCATTTTCTGCCTTTTGAAGTTTTGGGATTATTTGTGGTTTTTATTTTTACCTGTACTATAGCTTCAGTAGAATAAGTGTAGTTCAAAAATAAGTATCTACAATTTTATACACAATAGTTTAGAGTCAGTGGTGCTATGAAGCTCTAAGTAAGTTTTTTACATTTAGAACTATTTTTATTATCTCATAAATACCTCTGAGTTTTATTGTTAGTTGATAAGAATACAGATGTTTTTAGAGTATTTAAATCTTTCTCTCTCTAAATCAAAACAGTAGTTGCTTTTAAAACTCCTTACTTTAACGATCAGATTATTTTATTTGCTAGAACTTTTTCATAACCAAGAACTCGAACTCTCTAAACCTGAAGGCCAGCAAGTTAATATATGTTTCTAATTTATTTAACCCATCACCTCAAGAATATTTTAATTAAGATGTGCTTATTTAAAATTCTTTAATGGGTAACATTGAAGGCAGTGATGTAACTGGGGGTGTCCTGTTTCCCACTCTTTTCTTAGGAAAATCAGGAGGTTGTGATGTGAGTACAGGCAGAGGTGCTCCCCAGAACAGAGCTGGAGGGTCTGGATAGGAGGAGACTTTGAGTGAACTTGGCTATCAGTCCCAGCCCAGAGGGAGCCACA
>NW_011888861.1:2947720-2970637 GCF_000151845.1 Pteropus vampyrus | reverse complement strand
AAGAGAACTAGAGTCAAGGGTCTTCAAGCTCTAAAAAAGACAGGGTGGCTACCACAGTCAGCTATGACAACTAGGGGAGAATAAGGATTGGAGAAAGGCTGCCATCATCTATTTTATCAGTGACCTTTAGAAAGCAGTTTCGGGAGGGTTGGAGGTAGATGCAGGCTTATAGAATTAAGGAGTAAGAAGGTTTTTGTGTAATGATCTCTTGATTATTTATTGACCAGTTGCCTGGTTTGATAGATTACTGCTTATAGCTTCATTTTCTGCCTTTTGAAGTTTTGGGATTATTTGTGGTTTTTATTTTTACCTGTACTATAGCTTCAGTAGAATAAGTGTAGTTCAAAAATAAGTATCTACAATTTTATACACAATAGTTTAGAGTCAGTGGTGCTATGAAGCTCTAAGTAAGTTTTTTACATTTAGAACTATTTTTATTATCTCATAAATACCTCTGAGTTTTATTGTTAGTTGATAAGAATACAGATGTTTTTAGAGTATTTAAATCTTTCTCTCTCTAAATCAAAACAGTAGTTGCTTTTAAAACTCCTTACTTTAACGATCAGATTATTTTATTTGCTAGAACTTTTTCATAACCAAGAACTCGAACTCTCTAAACCTGAAGGCCAGCAAGTTAATATATGTTTCTAATTTATTTAACCCATCACCTCAAGAATATTTTAATTAAGATGTGCTTATTTAAAATTCTTTAATGGGTAACATTGAAGGCAGTGATGTAACTGGGGGTGTCCTGTTTCCCACTCTTTTCTTAGGAAAATCAGGAGGTTGTGATGTGAGTACAGGCAGAGGTGCTCCCCAGAACAGAGCTGGAGGGTCTGGATAGGAGGAGACTTTGAGTGAACTTGGCTATCAGTCCCAGCCCAGAGGGAGCCACACTGGGCACCCCAGGTTCTCATTCACTGCTCAGGTCCCATGCCTCCAGGTCCAGCCTCTCAGCCTCCACTCCCCCAGCACCCCCACCACTTCCTGAGACTGGGCTTCCCAGTAATCGCCTTCATAGCTGAATGGCTTTATCCATCTTCCTTTCCCTCTCCAGTGAGAAAAGGCAGTGACAGGTAAAACCTTTGGCTCATCCTTTTTGGGATACTAAGTTGTAGCAAATCTTTCTTTTTTTTTAAAAGTGAGTTTTATCTTTTCAAATGGCGAAAAGCCATTGAAATTCAGAGCATCTTTGGAGAGGTTTCAAGTAATATTCTTTTCAGTCGGAGGGAGCAGAGTGCAAAGTCGTGAATGATTATTTGATGTGTATGTTTATGTAAACAGGTCTGAAGGCAATCCTAAAAGAAAGTTTTGAGTAACGATAGTTTTATTAAACAAGTGTGTCCCATCAGAAAGTAATGCTTCGAAAGACAATACTAACGTGGATCTGTAAATTCTTGCGTGACTGCTAACAACTCAGTTGCATTTGTTTGTTGTAATGACAACATTCATGTCCCCTGCTTTTGGGAATCACCTTTCTCTTGCTTCCTTGTTTCACATTGCACTGTTTTAAATGGGCTGCTCTCCAAGAAGCCTCTCCGACCTGCTCTGCTTATCACCATGTCCTGCCCCAAACTGGAAGCTGTCTTTTCCCTCCGCAAAACCTCCATAATATTTTTTAAAATCTATTTCTTTTATGATGTTTAGCACTTTCTACATTATAAAGCAGTTACTTATTTACTTCAGTAAATATTTATGAAACACCTACAGTGTCTCAGGCACTGGACCACACTACCAGTGATGTTAAGATGAATAATGATTGGCTCTTCAGAGCTCAGGCTTGGGAGATGACCAAACCTGAATTCGTAGATAAGAAATTACAAGTACCATCATAAAGGTGTCCCTAACGGATCCTCGTAGTGAAGGAATAGGAAATAAACAGAAATTTTCCTCTTAGGAAAGCTGAAGAAAGTTTACAAAAGAAGAGAACTTGGAGCTGAGCCTTGAAGGATATGTAAGAGTTTTCCAGGTAGTAAATTGGGGAAAAGCCTTCCAAACAAAGTACAGCCTGAGCAAGACACGAAGACCCAGAGCCCAGTGCCTGTTGCCTGGGAACACAGAAGTGTCTTCTCTCCTCCGAGCCTATGAGCTCATTGAAAGCAGGGTCCTTTCCCTGGTCCACCTCAGGTGTGCAGCAATGACTGGTACAGGGCCAATCTCCAAACATATTTGCTAAATTGAACATAATTTGTAATCACATTTCTCCATAGTGAAATTTTCATAGTGTTCTTCCATTAACTGCAGATTGTGTCCATTGTTCAAGAGCCAGGTAAATAATATTTCTTAATTTCTTCTATCAATGATGGTAATGGTAATAGGAGGTGTATTTTATTATAGACAATGGCTTATTGGTTGCCAGTGCCTCCCCTGCACCTGTCACTTGTCGCCCGCATGCCCCTTATTCCCAGGTGGTATAAACTCAGAAAATGCAATCTAATATTAGATTCAGCCAAAAGGTTTCTTAAAAAGGATTGGGGGAAAGGTGCAAATTGTCTTCTAAAGGTTAAACAAACCCTTCACACCTCACGTATAGCTGAGCCCGGACCACAGTTTGTTGGTCCAGGTTGCACCTTGATGCATGCTAAGCTAATCACAGACCTTTTCTCCAGACCAAAGCATCAATTAAACTTTCCTGTGAATTTTGGAACTGAAATTGAGACAAAAGTTATTTTGTCTTACTGTGTCTCAACTACAAAGCTCAGCAGATATTTCTGCTCTTATTTTTTGTTTTCCTAAGTAAATAATATATAACATAGTATAACTAATATACAATATAATATACATAATATATATAATATAAAGATGATTTATATCATCTTTATAACAGCAATTATTTTCACTTCCACCTCTGCCATCTACCAAGTATGGATAATTTGAGGAATACAATAGTTTATGACCTTAAAATCTGAAAGAAAATCAAAAACATTGATTCGATGATAGTTCGGACTTAGGCTTTTTTGGCCAAATGAAGTAGTTGTCCAGATAATTCAAGCCACATGTCAGTCACTCTTCATCTTCATGTAACAGTTGGCTATCTATAGTTTTTCTCTTTGATGGGTATACTCTGCTATCTTTAACTCTGGGAAATTTTCCCATGGAAAATTTAATTTTATCTTTCCTTTTTGTTATGAGAAATTTTATTTTCGAGCTGCCAATGCTGGAAGGCAAGAAGAAAAGACAATCTGGAAATTCCAGATTTGGTTCCGAGAGCAAGAGCAAAGAGAGGCCAAAGTAATAATGGAGGCTACTTATCAAGACCATTTATACAAAATAGCCGGCTTGCTTGAGCAAATTAAAATGTGTTCAGTTTATTCTTCTGGACTCTGCTCTGAGGCCTTGGTCTGCTTTTATCAAACATTTCTACTTTTCTGTAGAACAGAAATCACCACCTATGTTTTTTGAAGGGCCACATTTGATATATAAATTAGAACAAGTATAAAAACACTAGGTGATTTCCACGAACTGATGCAGATTGTATACATTATTCTCAGACTGTTTTCCAATTTAAAGCTGTTATTCCTTCTCTGAAGGGATTTTATTTCTTGTTCTATCTTTTTTCACCTACTGCCATGGCTCACATCCCTCCAAGTCATCAAAGACAGGATATGCAGAGACCACAGGCAGGTGGGGAGAATGGGAAAGAATGAGGCCATTAGAAGTCATTAATGGAACCATGAGATTTGGGTTCTCATTACCTTTCTTCTTTACCTCTGTCTTGACATAGGGTGTTTGGAGTCTTACCTCTGAAGAAAAGTGATCAAAACAGGCCCCATATTTTTTTCTTAACTGTGGGACCATCTTTTTTGTTGCAACTACATAGAAGTAAGCACCACTGATATTTTTATGGAAACCCGAAATTCAAGTAGTGTTCTGTTACCATAGATGAACTAGGAAATATTCCCTAAATTGACTTTTTAAAAAATATTAATAAGCGTATATTTAAATTGTTATACAGCACTTCATTGTAGTATTTTTAACAATTCTGTTTTCTTGGAAAGGCCCCAGAAACTTTGTTTTCATTGGCAGAAGTCTTAAAATTATAGGAAGTGATAAAAATTAGAGAATAAAGACTAAAGTCATAAATTCACTTTGGCTTACACTTATGTTGTATGGGATGATCATCTGTTAGTTTATGTGCAATCTTTTTTCTTGATTATAGTTGTCTGCCAATAAAAGTGTGATGTAAATATGAATGTAAAATTTGCAAGTACTTATAGAAATTGACAAATTTGGAAATGTATCAATTTCACTCAGTTCATGATCAAAGTACATCTCGCAGAAAATAGAAACTAGTTTTGACGTCTAAAACATAAACAAATCTTAAATCACAAATTTGTGAAGCATCTCTTGCTGCTGTGAAAACTGATTTATGTATATAAAAAGTTAGTCTTTGATTCTGAAACTGGTAGTTTCTTCTTTTAACCCCTCCCTTATGTTGTGATATATGAGAGGTTAATCATCTCTTATTTTATGTTTCATATTACACAAGACCACTTGAGATTCTTTGTCTTTGGAAAAATTGATAAATAGCATTTGACCAGAATGTTCAGTTGTACAACATTGAGAATTCCTGTAGTTTTAGCATGTTGATGTAAGTGTATTTGTGACTAAAATGGCTTTGTGATTTTTAAACTGCTTTTAAAGCATGAAATTGGGCACATGTAAATTGTTACTGCTACCTGATTCCCAGCTTGGGCCGGGATGGCTTCAAGCTGGACAGCTAAAGAGAGCATCTAACCAGGAAAGAGAAGACAGCCAGATGTGTGTGATCATGAAGGGGAGTTGGCTTGGTGGCCATGAGGGAAGGATGGAGGCTGGGAAACCCACAAGCAGTACCACTGCATGTCAACTGTTTCATTTTTTAGGTTTATCTATGATCTCTACAAATATTTAAAGACAGGTGGCTCAAAATATTACTATCACTAAGCTCGTTTTA
Organism: Pteropus vampyrus; assembly: GCF_000151845.1. NCBI lineage: Eukaryota > Metazoa > Chordata > Mammalia > Chiroptera > Pteropodidae > Pteropus > Pteropus vampyrus. Next base: position 2,965,701 of record NW_011888861.1, on the reverse strand, counting down.
TAGAAGAAACATCATAACAAAAGCTTTGTTGTGAGGGACATAATCCAATTGTTCCAAGAGAATATCACATGGTATTTTTTTATTTTCTTGGTCTCTGCTTTTAAAAAATTGGTAAAAACATGGGCCAAGATATAGGTTGCCTGCCTATTTTTAGAGTTGAAGATTAATGTTATCTATATATGTACATATATATACATTTCTCCCTTGTTTAAAACCCTTTGGTGCCTCTCTTAATAGGGCCTCTGTCTTCTACAGTGCATTCAACTGTACAGCCCAAGCCTAAGCCACAGTAGTGCCTTCCCTGGCTCCCCTGATCTCACTGTCCTGAGAAGAGCTGGTCACTTCCTCCTTTGTGCTCCAGTGTCCTTTGCTCATATAACACATGACACATATCAAACTGCATCTACAATTACTTATTTATGCACTTGACACTCCCACTAGATCAGTGGTCCCCAACCTTTTTGGCACCAGAGACTGCTGCTCCTATGAGAATCTAATTAATGCCTGATGATCTGAGGTGGAGCTGAGGTGGTGATGCTAGCGCTGGGTAGTGGCTACAAATACAGATGAAGCTTCGCTTGCTCGCCTGCAGCTCACCTCCTGCTGTGCAGCCCCATTCCGTTCCTAACAGGCCATGGACTGGTACCGGTTCATGGCCCAGGAGTTAGGGTCCTCAGCACTAGATTATTAGCTTCTTAAGAAACGGGACCTGCCAAAGCCATCCTGAGAAAAAAGAACGAGGCTGGAGGCATCACTCTGCCCAACTTCAAATTATACTACAAAGTGACAGTAATCAAAACGGCATGGTATTGGCAGCAAAACAGACAAATGGACCAGTAGAACAGAATCAAGTAAACCCATATTTATATGAGCAAATAATTTTCAACAAAAAAGCCAAAAATATACAGTGGAGAAAGGAAAGCCTCTTCAATAAATGGTGTTGGGAAAACTGGAAGGCCACCTGCAAAAGAATGCAACTAGACTGTTGTCTGTCACCATACATCAAAATTAACTCAAAATGGATTAAAGATCTGAATATAAGACCCGAAACAATAAAATGCATAGAAGAAAACATAGGAACGAAGCTCAAGGACCTTGGACTTAAAGAGGATTTTATGAATTTGACCTTAAAAGCAAGGGAGTAAAAGCTAAAATAAATGAACGGGACTACATCAAACTAAAAAGCTTCTGCTCAGCAAAAGAAATCGTCAACAAAGTAAAGAGACAACCATCTGAATGGGAAAATATATTTGCAAGCAATGCCTCAGATAAGGCCCTAATATCCAAAATATACAAAGAACTCATACAACTCAATAACAACAAAAGAACAAATGATCCAATCAAAAAATGGGCAGAGGACCTGAACAGACACTTCTCCCTAGAGGACATACAAACGGCCAACAAATATTTGAAAAGGTGCTCAATATCGCTAGCTATTAGGGAAATGCAAATTAAAACCACAATGAGATACTATCTCACACCTGCTAGAATAGCTATAATCAATAGGACAAGTAATAACAAGTGCTGGAGAGGATGTGGAGAAATAGAATCCCTCATACACTGCTGGTGGGACTGCAAATTGGTACAGCCACTACGGAAGACAGTATGGAGATTCCTCAAAAAACTAAGAATTGAGCTACCATATGATCCAGCAATCCCTCTACCGGGTATTTACCCCAAAGACTTAAAAACCCATATCCAAAAAGATATTTGCACACCGATGTTCATAGCAGCATTATTCATAGTGTCCAGGACATGGAAGCAACTAAAGTGTCCTACGATAGATGCTAAAGAAGCTGTGGCACATATATACAATGGAATATTACTCAGCCATAAGTAATATTCCATTGTATATATGTGCCACAGCCATTTGCGACAACATGGATAGACCTCGAGACAATCATGCTAAGCAAAATAAGCCAAACAGAAAAGGTTGAAAATCACATGATATCACTTATATGTGGGATATAAACCTAAAAGCAACAAATGAACAAGAGAAACAAACAGAGACTCATGGACATGGACTATAGACTAGTGGTTAACAGAGGGTACATGGTGGGGGAGAAGGGGATCAGTAGATGGTTAAAGGGGATCAAATATAGGGAGGTAGGAGGAGGGTGAAGTGGGTAAAGGGGACCAAATATATGGTAGCTGAAGGAAACTAGACTTTGGTAAACACACAATAGAATATACAGATGTCAAATTATAATGTACACCTGAAAACTATATAACTGTATTAACCAATGTTACCCCAATAAACTTAATTAAAAAAAGAAAAAGAAACAGGATGTATGCCCACTTCTTCATTATATACCCAGGTCTTTGCAAGGCAGCTCTTGGTAAATGTTTGTTGTATAAACTGACAAATGGGCCCTATTTATTCTAATTCATTTTCAATCCATCTATTAAAGAGTTAGGTTCTATTTAGAGCAAATTATCTGCTACCCCTATTTTTGTTAGGTTTTCAAAAATCTTAGAAATTAAAATGTGAAAATCGAAAATTTCCAAACAATTTAATTACTAAGCAGAAAATCTTAAATAGAAAACTTTTCTTTGTAGCTGATTTTTTTCCTTAAGCAGTGTGTTTCACTTTTTGCTTAATTTTGTCACAAAGACATAAAACCTCTGTCTAAAAGTACCCTATTAGTCTTGCTTTCTACAACCTGAAAAAAAAGAGATAATTGGAGTTCCTTTCATAGATCATTTAGATCCAAAGCTAGACTGTACCTGAATTAACTGGATAACTAAGGCAATGAATAGTGTTTATCGTTGAAAATAGAAGTAGGATGTTAATTACATATGTAATTTCCACCAGCAAAACAATGTGGAGATTTCATTTCATTTAAGAACTAGAAGTAGTTTCCCTTTCAGAATAAAATTTAAATTCTAGAGGAATAAAATAATTAGTAATTATTTCAAGTAACATTTAATGAAAAAGTTGATGCTCATTAGTACATAACTATATTACATGTAATATAGTTATACAATTTTATATATTATATGTATGTACAAATTAAAAACACTGTAAGCCTTCTATGTGCCACATACAGTGGCTTCATTATTTTATAGTGATAGTTCATGTAGTTAAAATCAGAGGAAGCAGCTGTTCCCAGGACAGTCGAAATTAATTTAGAGAAAGGGATTTGCAGATGTTTGAAAAGTCTTTGTGCCCCCCTCCAAAAAAAAAAGTATATAATCAAACATCTGCTCCCAAAATTTATCTTAATAGAGCTTTCAAAAGCAGCATTTTTAGATTTTGTGCTGTGTTCTTGCAACATAAGTGAACCTTTGCACTCTGAATATGGCCATTTAAAATCATAAATGTGCTGCTTTTTTTTAAGTTGTAAACTATTGTTAAAATGATTTTAATAAAATATATTTTTCAGTTGTTTGCAGTCTGGGACTCTAAGGTACTCAAGACTCAGCCTCCACTCCTCCAGCACCCCCACCACTTTCTGAGTGTAATCGCCTTCATAGCTAAATGAAGTAATCGCCTTCATAGCTAAAATAGTATTTTAAAAAGCATTTGTGGGGAGAGGGGGTCATTGCTGCTTAACTAAGATTAAGTCTTTCCTTTACTTTCCAATCCATGTGACCTGGGCCAGTCACAAGATATAATAATTCTGTAGGTCCTGAGTTTTAAGAGGTATAATTCTACACTATAGAAATAAAATAAAAATAGTTGTTGGGGTAAAACACACGGTAAAGAATTTTTATCAAGAAAAGAGTTCCTTTAGAAGGACAAGAAACATTCAGATAATATGCAAGTAAACTGCATCTTTTATTAAATGTCTTTGTTTCATTCTGCATGTGTAGATTTGACCCCATACCCTCCATTCCAAGAAATCAGTGCAGTCGACAGGTTAATCAAATGTCATCCCTGCAATTCTTCCAGGACCCACTCAGGTTTCTGGAGCAGGTACTCTTGGTTCAGAGACTCTTCCCAGTCCTTGTCTCAGTACCCCCAGACAAGTTTGCCCATCTGGAGCAATCCATCACATCCCTACACAGACCTAACATAAGTATGAGCTATGCCAAGCCTGCCCTCTCCCAGGGCTCTTTTCTCCTCTTAGATCCACTTCCCACAGGGCCCACATCCCATTGAAAATGAGAAGTAATGGATCACTCAACGGGCAACTTAGGCTTGAGGCCCTGATCTGATCCACTACTTCTCATTCAGTCTAGACAACTTGGTGCGTTACCTCTGCCATGAGTTTCTCTCTAAAAGGAAATCACACCAAGAAACAATGCCCTGAAGTCTCCAGTCCCCGGGAGAGGGGTCAGGTCCCCAACCCAGAACAACTTGAGCAATAGGCAGGGAACCAAGATTTGGGTGTAAGTATCCCATTACTGGAACCAGTTGGTACTCAGGAAAAATTAATAAGACAAGAGGACAGTTTTAGAACCAGGGAACAGAGTAACTACAAACCAGCGTCATGGGTGACTTGAAGCTACGGTGCTAGTGTCAACACCCAAGACTTCTTATATTCCCATAGCATCAAGCCTGGTTCCAGAGCTGGCTGTAGGAGTTTGGTCAGCTGATAAGGCATTAGATGGATGGAGCAAGGAGTAGTGGAAGAACAATTAAGATGGTTTTATACCAGCTCCCAATATTTCAGTCTTACATAGTCAAGCCAGAGGCCGAAGAGCAGCACTACATATGTCTTGAGGTAGCCCATATCTCTCTCTGGTTCTTTCACCTGACTAGTGACTATTAAAAAAAAAAAAAAACCTGAATATGATAAAAAATTTTCCTGCAAAAGGCTTTATTTTTTTCATAATTTTTTGTTCAGCTATAATTGACTTATATATTAGTTTCAAGTTTACAACATAAGGATTCAAAATTTGTATATATTGCAAACTGATCGGCATGGTAAGTCTAGTTAGCATCCCTCCAACATGTAATTAACAATTTTTTTTGCATGATGAGAGCTTTTAAAGTCTACTCTCTTAGCAGCTTTCAAATATACAACACAGCGTTATTAACTATAGTCACTATGTTGTACATTACATCCCTAGGACTTGTTTATTTTATAACTGGAAGTTTGTACTCTATGACCATCTTCACTCATTTCTCAACCCCTACCTCTGGCAAGCACCAATCCTGAAGAAGGCTTTAGAATCAAGCTGATAATGTGCTTGAGTTATGTCTCTGCCATTTACTGGCCCTTTAATATTGGGTCAGCCTTACTGATTTTCTGCTTCATTTTCTGTTAAAGAGGGATTTCAATACAGCCCTAGTAATATTTTTCTGATGACTAAGACTAATCTTAGCACATAGCATAGAGTGGTTGTTCCCAAACTCGTCAGCACACTGGAATCACCTGGGGAGCTTCAAAAAATAAGATGCCTGTGTCCCACCTTCCCAGAGAGCATTTCCGCAATGTGGTCTAGGTTTGGGGATTTCTGAGAAATCTCAGATGATTCTAATGTTCAGACAAGTTTGGGAACACCTGGCACACAGCATGTCTTATACTGAGAATTAAATATCTGTTAAATAAATGGAAACAATTAGTATCTGGCACACACTAGACTTTCCAGAATTCTTGGCTCCCCTCCCTTCCCTGACCATTTCCTCTCTGTTTTTGTTGGGATGCCTGGAGACTTAGTGTTGGTCTGTGATTCTAGTTGATATGGCTGCCACTCATGGCCAGGCACATGTGAGAATGCAAAAAGCTCTGGTATCATGTGCTGTAATATCCTACAGAAGAAGAGGAGAAAGAGGCAAAGTTGAGCTGCAAGGGGCAGCTCACAGAGGTCCTGTTGAGAGAATGTCTAATGAGTATGCTTTCACCACACTGTATGCAGTAAAGCCCCTGAATGCTAATTGTAAAGTCACCTTGGAAACCAGAGCCTAGTTTTATGCTCTCACTGGGGCTGATAGAGGAATGAGCCAGAACCCACAAAGGATAAGTCGAAGGCAGAGTTTCAGCTGGTCTGGAGTTCTCTTATTTTTTTTGGCTTTTATACTCAACATTCATTGCAGTAAATCCTTTGTTTAGTGTTCCTGGGTCAGCCATCTGAATGTATCAAAGTTCCAAAAAGTTGAATATGTGGCTTATTGGTTTCAGTGTCCTTTTATGGCTCTTGGAGAGAGGCTCTGAATTCTGAGAGAGGACACGTAAATCATTCTAAGATTTAGAAGCCAGTATCGTCTCTCCTTTCCACAAAATAGGAGAACTATAAAGAGGCAGTGTTTCAGATGTGCGAGAGGGGTCTGTCGCTTCACTGACTATTTTCGAGTTATGTGGTTTTGTGAATAAAAATAATACTTCGTGGCTCTCAGTGTCTGGAGCCGAGAACTGGAATATTGTTTGATGCACAAAGCTTATAGTTTATACTCTTTATGATTCAAAGCAAATTCTCAAATTCACCTCAGTAACATAATAGGAAACATTTAAGATCCTGGGGGTGGGGGGGAAAGAGGGAAAGGTCAGTATCAAGAACTAAGTAACCATTTTCTACCTGACCTGAGAATCCCAATGGAGTCAAGCTGATCTTCCTTAAAAATAAAAAAGCATCACAATTTATAACCTCAGGAGACAAGATTCCTAGCTTTCTGTTTTTAAGACATGCATTTTAAATAGAAAAGAATCTTTTTTGAAATTTATTTTTCAATTATAGTTGATATACAATATTATATTAGTTTCAGATGTACAACATAGTGATTAGACATTTATATAACTTAAGAAGTGATTCTCCCTGATAAGTCTAGTACCCATCTGACACCATACATAGTTATTACAATATTATTGACTATATTCCTTATGCAGTATTTATATCCCTGTGATTATTTTTGTAACTGGAAATTTGTAGTTAGAGAAGAATCTTTTATTTTCAGGGTAGTTCTATACTTAAAAGGGATTATGTAATAAGTACTTTGAAAATTGTGTGGCGTTTTCAACTAAAAACTACCACAGATTAAAAACCTGATATGGACACTTATAAAACTGGGTTCTTTAGGCAAATACAGATATGCTGTCTTTGTTAATATTTAGCACTTTGTAATGTTTTAAATATTGTATTTGGTATTAAAAATATATGAGCCTAAGCTACATTTCTATATTCTCAACTTAAGTTGCCTTTTTTTTTTCATCGAATCACCTTATCATTTCTTATCACAGGAATACAGTGTTCTATTCAGGATTTAAAAGGGAAATGATATATAACAAGTTTTTGTATATGTGTATTTCTATCGTACTAGTTTTAAACTCTACGACAATTGCATCCCTCTATTGTCTATCATCTTTTACTGCCATTTGAATTTGTTAGAACTTCATATTGAAAATAAAGGTTGCACTTTGCATAGCACAGAAAATAAGAATAAGCATAGATCTTGCTCAGAAGAAATCCAGCTTTTATTTGGTTCACAATCTGCACTAGTGAACCAAACCACCAGATGGATCCTGGATCCTGACCACCTTCAGGTTTGACAGCATGCAGGTCACACATGGTCCTTGCCTAGGGGTCAGTTTGAGGCATGCATATTTGAAAAATGAGTTCTGAGCAAGAGTTTTAGTATCTCTTTAGTTGCTCAAAAAGCTTCAAAAACATCTAATAACCACTGGATAATTTTCACTACTCTCTCTTATTGATGGTTGCAATTTCCAGTGTCCCAAAAAAGCGAATCCTCTTATTAGTTGGACCACTTTTTTCTTATGATTCTCAGTTGGCCAAGGCCCAGTTTCATTCATATCCTGGTCTTTGGACACGAACTTGTGAATATAGCTTTGTTTGCTTCTGAGTTGGCTGCATGAGTCCTGAATGTGGAGTTTCTACTGACAGGGCTATACTGCTGAGTCATGCTCTGTGTTCCCAAGGTGAATCCCCCCTCAGTCCCAGATCCTCCCAAACCAACTGGGGATGCACAAGTGTAACCCCTGGGTGCCCTTTTGTGAGTCTTGAACTCCACTTCCTCTTTGGCAACAGGTTCTAACTGACATTGGCAAAATGCCAGCTCTCGGCAAAAACATCGGTCTTGGTGTAGTGCTTTCCATCTTTTCTCTCCCACAGGGTCCAGTAGCATCGACCACATCAGTATTGTCTGCCCTCTCCCCTGGGCCTGGCCTTCCTCCAGCCCTTCCTCCTCCACCTCCTCCAGGGCCACCTCCACTTTTTGAAAATGAAGGCAGAAAAGAAGAGTCTTCTCCTTCACGCTCAGCTTTATTTGCACAGCTTAACCAAGGGGAAGCAATTACAAAAGGTGAGGAAACCTGACTTTGAAGCTGTCTCCATTAGGCTCCAGGCACACAGCGCCCCGTGCCCCCGCCCCCCACACACACAGAGCCCACAGTGATGGATGCATCATTCCATCCCAGTCCCCAACACACAGGGAAGGTGGGAGTCCATAGCGTTCATGTCAAGGTAGATGGGCTCAGTGGGCTGTTGCGTGGACCAGAAAGAACTCAGAGACTCTGGGTTCCAAATCTACCACTGCACTGCATAAGCGTGTCAGTGCCACCTACAACCAAGGCATCAAGATCAAGTGAAATAAAAAATGACAAACAATAGCACGTGTGACCTCAAGCAGTGTACAGGCTTGTCAAAGAATAATGTCATTGAACAACTTTTGTCCTCACAGTGAATGATTAATTAAAAAATAATCATACGATATTTAATAAAGTCATGTTGCCAAAAACTATAGAAATGTATTTTTGCTTTGCACAGGTCATAGGAATGAATTATGATATAAGTGTCCCTATGCACTGAATTTGGAGTTAAGAACCCAAAATTCTAAATTTTTCTCTTGCTCCAACTAGCTGCACTGTCTCCTCACCCGCAAAGAGAATAGTTCTGTAACCTTAAAATCAGTTTTGTACTCTGACATATCCGTACTGGAAAGCCCTAATATTTGGGCACATATAGGAAATGATTCAGCCATGGCACTATGGTTTGCTTTTTGCAGAATTTTTACCTATCATCTGATTTCCTTAAAGAAGAGTTTCCTCAAATTGAAAAATCCTTACAGTGCTTCCATGAACTCTAATTTATACAGGTCTCAGACTCTGCTTACTAACCTTGAGAAAACACTAGACTGCTATAAAAATAGCATTGACAATAATTCTTGAGCTCTTTGTATCATGTTGATCTAAGAAGTTAGGGACACTTCCATTTGCATGAAATATAAAGAAATGTGTCTATATATTTATTACCTTCCCAGGACTTCGACACATCACAGATGATCAGAAGACATACAAGAATCCCAATCTGCGGGCTCAAGGAGGACAAACTCCATCTCCTACCAAAAGCCACACTCCAGGCCCCAAGTCTCCCCAATCTCATCCTCGTCAGAAGCATGCTCCTGTGTTCGAGTTGGAAGGAAAGAAATGGAGAATAGTGAGTAAAGCCCTTTAATCTTTGTTCCTGACATGCTCTGACGTAAAGACCAACAGCTAAGCTGTGTACCAAGGTCTTAAGGATTTCCAAGTGAAATGACATTAGCAAAAGCTTAGCTAAAATAGAAAATGGGAGTCTTTCTGAATGCTTCCATAAACATTTTTTTTCCATTATTTCCCATTCATTCTTCAACTTTTTTAAATTATTTTTTTTAGTTGTGATAAAAAATACACACAACATAAAATTTACTATCATAACATTTAAGTGTATGTAGTTCAGTGGCATTAAGTACTTTTAACACTGTGTGCAGCCATCACCACCATCCACCCACAGAACTCTTTTCATCTTTAAAACTGAAACTCTTCACCCCTTAAACACTAATTCCCCATTCCCCATCACCTCAGTCCCTGGCAACTACCTTTCTACTTTATGTCTCTGAATTTGACTACTCTTTCCATAAACTTTTAATCTGTGCCCCATTCTGATCTTCTGTAGGATGTTTCATTCCATTCCACTTATGGAGGTGTTAAGGTAACCTACCGATTCAGCAGGATAGACACTTAGAATGTGGATGGAAGCTGGTGCTCCCTGCTAATCCCAAGGGCTTCCCCAAAGATTGAAGACCAAAGTCCTCAGAAAGGTTGCCATGATCTGAAAATACACCGTAGTGACTCTTACCAGCCTATTTACCCAACTCCTACTTGACACAGCAAATTTTGCTGCATCACCATTAAGTTCAGACTCAACAAAAAGCTTTCACATCCCTGCTCCAACCTCTACCCACTAGCCAGGGTACCAGATACCTGACTGTTTCCAAATTGGCACCAACCCCCTTTCCAAGCAGAGGTCCTATCCATTCAAAATCTTACAATGACACAGTAAGAGCTGTGGTTTAGTCTCTAAGAAAATGGTTCTAAAAGAAAGAACATATTGGAAAGCTGTCGTTAATGGATGCTGAACTCCATAGTAATTTCAATATGCAATGGATTTGATTTATTTATACATCCTTGTATTTAATATTTGCATATGTTTTAATTTTAGGAGTACCAAGAGGACAGGAATGACCTTGTGATTTCGGAGACTGAATTGAAACAAGTGGCTTACATTTTCAAATGCAACAAGTCTACCCTACAGATGAAAGGGAAAATAAATTCCATTACGATTGGTAGGGCTCTGTAGTTACTTTGATAAGTTGGTTATATTAACATGCTTTGTGTATTTAGTGAAGTATTTTTTCCTAGACAACTGTAAGAAGTTTGGCCTGGTGTTTGACAATGTGGTGGGCATTGTGGAAGTGATCAACTCCAAGGACATTCAAATGCAGGTAAGTGGCCCTTTCAACCGTGTTCTGCCCCCGCTCTGGCTTTGCACAGACCATCTACTCTGCCTGCAAGGGGCCCTCTGTGCCCACCTAGAAAACTCCTATTCCCTTTCTTTCTAGACACAGTTCTATCATCACCTCTCCTCTGAAGCTTCTCTTACTCCTTAGGCAGTGTTAACTTCTCCTTTTCAATCTCTTAGAACACATCCTATTTTGCACTTTAATTGCTGGTTTACTATCTCTATTTCAAAAACAGTTCACTAATCTTTACAGCCCCAGAAACTTGCACAGTACCTGTACATAGTAGGTGTCTAATAAATGCTTGATGAGTAAGCGATTAAAATGAATCAACCAATAAACAAAAATACTGAGAGATTCTCCTAGCATAATAGCACCATCCTGGAGAGAATTTTTTTCCCCTCAGGAAAAATCGATTCTGGGTAAGGAGAGGGAAAAGTTTTTCTGAAGAGTCAATGAAATCATCAAAAAAAAAACAACCTGAAAAGTAGAATTGGAATTGAATTTGCAAAACAAGAGAAAATCTGCATCCCTTTAGTAATTTTGAGTTAGCCAAATGGGATTTTATAATACACAAAAGCTAAAGAACTTCTTACCTTTGGCCAACTATAACTTCTATCTTTGATTACACTCTTTTCATATTGTTAATTACCCCTTATTATCGGAAGTTTCCTAATAATGTTTGTCAAAATTATAGTTTTATAGATCTTCGTCTTTTGTTTTACTGGGCTTTTCACCATTGTCATGTTTAAAAACTTTTTTAATTAAATTTATTAAGTAACATTTTTTAATAACATATAAATTTCAGGCGTACAACTTTATAATACATCTGTATACTCCATTGTGTGCTCACCACCCAAAATCTAGTCTCCTTCCATCACCATATATTTGACCCCTTTTACCCTCTTTGTCTTTCCCCCACTCACCTTCCCCTCTAGTAACCATCATTCTGTGGTCTGTATCTATGAGTCTATGTGTTTTGTTTGTTTGTTGCTTTTTGTTTTATATCCTACATATAAGTGAAATCATACAGTTCTTGTCCTTTTCCATCTGACATTTCATTGAGCATGGTACTCTCAAGATCCATCCATGTTGTCACAAATAGCAATATTTGATCTTTTTTGTGGAACAGTAATATTCCATTATTTATATGTACCACATCTTCTTTATCCAATCATCCGTCAAAGGACACTTAGGTTATTCCCATGTCTTGGTTATTGTAAATAATGCTGCATTGAACATTAGGGTACATATCTTTACAAATAAGTGTTTTCAAATTTTTCAAGTAGATACCCAGAAGAGGGATCGCTGGGTCATACGGTAGCTCTAGTCTTAATTTTTTAAGGAAACTCCATACTGTTTTTCATAATCACCACTGCCATTTTTAATTAGAGTACGTTCAATTGTACATTTTACATTTCACTAACTGCCACTGAAGAAGCTGTTTTTGCATGTGTCCGTTTAATAGGAAAGAGTCTTGAACTGGGCACCGTGAGACCTGGGCATTAGCTCCCTCGCTGCCCTCATCCTGTGTGCACTTGGCCTATTTACTTCCTTTCTTCTCGGAGTTCCTTTCTTTGAAACACAAGGCAGGCTGAGAGATTTTAAATCCTCTCCAGACTCAAATTCTAATATTCTTACCACATAACCTCTATGGATGCATTTATGTCTTTCACATTCCATTTCCATATTTTCTCCTCAATGCCTCTGTGTGAATCCCCTCTCCCTAACCATTCTGCTTCCACTTCTTCATAAACTCCATTCCTTGATAGAAAATTAAAAGAAAGCAACCAAATAATTTCTCACAGACACATATATGGTTACCTTCACCTTGTAAACATTGATCATTCTCAAATCACACTTTAGCTTCCAAAATGAGAGTTATTTGTCTGACACTACGTAGCATCAAGCACTCATTCATTTGTTCATTCATTCATTTGCCAAATATGTATTGAACATGTCTGATATGCCAGGTGCTGTTCTCAGCACTAAAAATATCAGTAAGCAAACAAGACATATGGTAATTCTATTCTTAATTTTTTGAGGAACCTCCATACTGTTTTTCACAGTGACTGTATCAATTTAGATTCCCATCAGCAGTGTATGAGGGTTCCTTTTTCCCCCACAACCTCTCCAATACTTATTATTTGTTTTGTTGGTACCAATAGTATTTCTGATAACCACATTTATCTATTTAATAACACTGCTTCTCTCAAAGTATTATGCATGAAAATTTGAGAAAATCACTCATCATCAGAAAATGTCTAATTCCTCAAGGCCAAGTATGGTTCGTAGAAACCCAATAATGACTCCACAATTTCTGAAGAACTCTTTTGGATAGCGGAAGCTCCTACATAAAGAGCCAGGCTTCCTCCTACTTCATATTATTTTTAACCAAAACAAAAAGCAAACTAGAAATAAGATTGGAAATAATCTAGTCTAATATTCCTCCTCTTAATTTTAGAGGGTTTATTTCAAGCTTCCTTTTATTCTTACAGAAGTGGAACTGGGTAGCGGTGATGATACCATATATAAGAACTTAGCATTATATTTTAATATAGATAAATCACATTCAAAATTTTAAAAAACCTAATGAATTAAATATAAAATATGAAACTAGAAAAGTAGAGGAAACAGTTCTAAATTTTCATCAAATATCTGGAGGGAGACAAAAAATTCTAAATTGAGAAGTAATAGAAGAAATTATTTAAAAAGATGGATATGCTTACTTAAAAATTTTAAACTTCTGAATTTCGTAGAATGGAATACTATGTAATCATTTTTAAAAGTCACCTAGAAAGATAGCCATGATATCTTGTTAAAAAGAACACTTTTATACCATCATGTAGAATATGAGTTCATGTTTCCAAATACATACACATACAAATAAACAGATATAGCTGTAGCTGATAATTCTAGAAAAAAAAAAAGGAGAATATTTATTTCTATAATAAATTAAGGGTAGCTATCAAAATCCTAAAGCAAAAATCATACATCATTTGAAACTGTGGATTTTCCATTACAATCAAAAAGAGAATTCCTTCTGTCATTGCTTATGTTCAATAATGCATAAAAGGTTGTAACTTATGTAATAAGGCAAGAAAAATAATTGAGAAAAATAAAACTGGAAAAGGAAGAGACAAAAATGTCCTTATTTATCAACAAAATCATTGCCTTTACATAAAATCTGAGAGTTTAGACAAACTTAAAACTATATAAACACTCAGCAAGATGTTTGAATACATTATCAACATGCAAAAATCAATAGCATTTCTTTATGCCACAAATAAACATTAGAAAATGTAATAGAAAATAAGATTAAAACAGCAACAAAAACTGTAAAGTACCTGGGAAAAAATTAAACAAGAGAAATACAAGGTGCTCATGAAGAACACAAGAGATATAAATAAATGGACAGAAAGACATCAGTATCAATCATTGTCATTTATTCAATCTATAAGTTCCACGAAATCTGACTAAAAATCCCAACAGTTTTTAATGAACAATGATCTTAAAATTCATTTTGAAGAAAAATGGACAAGAATAGCAAAAACAGTTTTAAAGAAGGACAGAGGTGAAGAGACTTGCATACCAGATATTAAGAGTCATCGTAAAGTGCTATGTTGTTGGAGAGATATAAAAATAGACTAATGAAACACAATAGCAAGCACTGAAATAGACAGATGCATACATGGAAATGTATTTTAGGACAATCTATGTGGGAAAATAATGTTTAATTCCTACCACACCATACATAAAAATAAAGTCCTAATTATTAAAATAAAATATTTCTAAACTTTGAGACTAAAATATAGAAGAAAATCTTTACGGTCTCAAAAAACACAAACTGTAATGAAAAGGACAGATTAATCTAACCACATTAAAATTAAAATTAATTTTAATTTAAATGAAGTAGTATCTATAACAATATTAAAAACTTAAAATTATATGTTCAATAGAAGACATCATATTACAAAGCTGAAAGAGAAGCCATGGATTAAAAAAAGACACTTGTAATGCAGATCATAAAAAAAATTTGTAACCAGAATTTATAAGGGACTTAACACAAATCAGCAAGAAAGAGACTAATGACCCAACAGAAAAATGGGCAAAACTATTAAAGCACTTCAGAGAAGAAAAAACAAGTGTTTGATAAATATATGAAAATACACATAACCTACCTAATAGAAACAGGAATGCAAATTAATACCACAATTAAGTATCTTTTCACACTCATCAGTTTTGTATTCAGGTTATCCTTACTTTGCAAGGGGCATGTTAGCTAAATCTCATGTATGTCAGAACTATGCAGTTTGAGGACTGCTTGGGTGTTAAAAAATCTGATGGTCCAAGGGTTGTTAAGACAGTTGAACAATGGGAACCCTGATACATCACTGTTGGGAGATAAATCTGTTCCACTCACTGAATAGAGTAAATTGGCACCATCTAAAAGGTTAAAAACATTCATATCCTGTGACCAAGCAATCCTGCTCTTAGGTATATACACTAAAGAAATTCTAGTACATATGTCCACAAGACATGTAAAAATGTTTATTGCCATATCATTCGTAATGGCAATAAAAACAAAAATATCAAATGTCCGCCAACTGGTAAATGAATAAATAAATCCCCCAAAAGAATACTGTACAGTAGTTAAAATGCATAAACTATATTTACATGTATAAAAATAGATAAATCTCAAAAGCAACATTGAGCAATAAAGGCAAGTTACAGAATGGCAGGCACTGTACAATGTGTTCCTTTATGTAAAGATTGAAAATGTGCAGATCTGAGGAGAGAGGAAGGGAGGTCAGTGAGGTGGTGGGTGGTATAGAGGAGGTTTCAATATCGTAATGATGTAGTCCTAAAAAAAAAAAGGTTAACGAGCCAAATGTAAAATCTCGATAAAGCTGTTTGACAGAAATATATGTATTTACATATTTATTCTTTATACGTTTCCATGTTTGAAATATATCAGTTTTTTAATGATATGGGCACATATTCTAAAAATAATCTGGAAGGATAAACTGGAGTTATCTGTCCAAGAGGGATAGAAACTTGGCAACATAGCTCAGAGATGAGAGAGACATTTTACTGAATACTTTTGGAACTTTTGGATGTTCAAATCATGTGAATGTCATTACCTATTTAAAACATTTAATAAACAAAACAGAAACAAACTCAGATACAGAGAACAAACCGATGGTTGCCAGATGGGAGTGGGGTTGAGGGCTGAGTGAAAAAGGGGAAGGGATTAAGAAGTACAATCGGCAGTTACAAAATAGTCACGGGGACTTAAAGTACAGCATAGATTCGGAATATAGTCAATAACTTGTAATAACTATGTGTGGTGCCAGGTGGGTACTAAATTTATCAGGAGGAATCACTCTGTAGGTTATATAAATATCTGATCGCTATGTTGTATACCTGTAACTAATATAATATTGAATGTTAACTGCAATTGAAATTTTTTTATTTTAATAAATAAATAAAATTTTAAAACATTTAATACATTGTTTTAAAAGGGCTTGGACACAATAGAGACAGAAAGCAGATTAGTGGTTGCCTTGGGGTAAGGACAGGGATTGACTATAAATGGGCATTAAAGATATTTTGGGGATGATGGAAATATTCTACAACTGAATTGAAGTGATGGTTGCATGACTGTGAATTTACTAAATATAATTAAATTGTACACTTAAACTAGGTGAGTTTTATATTTGTGGATTTTACCTCAATAATGCTGTTAAAAAGATTGAAAGAGGAAAAAAAGGCATGAACTAAAGTTCATATGATTTAGTCCAGTAATTCTATTTTTGGCAAGCTATCCTACAAAAGAGTACAAATTATGGGAGAGAGAAGAGACTAGGAGATTCCATGAAATTTTGGATATTTTTATGGAGAAATAAATTTTTGAAAAACCAAACTAACACAGAAACCTGAATTAAATGCTAGAGCATTGGCCTGGGCAAAGTCACATATCACCTGTCACTCAGCAAAGGAGTTACTCTTTGGCCCAGTTCCCTGATAAGAAATAATCTGTTCTTAAAGTGTTCACAGAATATCAGAGAAAAAGCACATATATATAGTCCACTCTAATACAATACTGACCAAAATGCTGTGGAAGTGACATTTCTTACCATATCAGGGCTATTTGTTTAATTCCGCTATTGCTTTTTCAGGTTTTCAGATACATAAGGTGTTTCAGCATTTTTAACATAGTATAGCAATATATAAATATAACTAAAATGTATTAGCATAATATGCTTGCCTCATATGGCCCCACTCTGTCTCATGAAAGACTCACTGACGATTTACTCTTTTCCTTTACTTGCCTGGAAATCATACAGTCTGGTCATTATGTAAATACTCTTCATCATTACAAAATAAACAAATTTAGAAATTGCCGGTACATTACTGCTGACACATTCTTGAAATACAGATATATGTATTTATTTTATTTTATTTATGGCAAAGCCCTGTGCTTACCTGACCTTAAACTACCTCTGCTTTTTTTTTTTTTTTTTTTTTTTGCACTGGGGCTCAATTCCCACTCAGTGTCCAGTTTCTATGGAGAGAGGAGAAAACAAAGAAGTGTGGTGACCTGGCTAGACTCTCTCTAAGGAATTCTTTACATCACCTGCACTATCAACAGGAGTTGCTCCTTTGGTTTGCAATTCAGCCTTTTCTTCAGGGTGAAAGAGGAGATGTGTTTATCGCTTTAATTACCATTATAAGAAGGAAAATTATAGAATTGTAATATGTTCTTCTTTAGGGGAACAGTCTATAGAGCCCTTATAAAGATTTTGGGGGTATGCCTGAAAACTGACTGGTAAAGAGAAATTTAAAACTGATTGAAATTTTTTTTATAGCACTTAGTTATTTGTAAACAACACAAAGAATTGCCTCCTCTTGTGTACGGTCCCTTTTACCTATACAATGAGTGGCTTGAACTGAGTCTCCGGTTTTCACTCCTGAAATTAATACATTTCAAAATACCTAGACACTCATTATCTCATTTAAGCTTCACATTCAGCCAGTGAGATTTTTATCTAGCAAAGGACTTATGTGAAAAGAATTGTAGTGTTTCTCATTTATTCTTATTTAGGTTCAAGAGAAATCTACTCAATTACAGAATAATTTGTTTGCTCTTAAATGACAGTATTAGTACTTGTTTTAATTCAATTTTCCTAGAGATTTGTCAAAACTAAAATTTTAAGCACATAAAAGCAAATGCATCTTGTTTCTTTTATCATGAAATCAAATATATGTTTCAAATCCACTAACTGGGGTTGTGAGATTTTTT
>NW_011888861.1:2929886-2946800 GCF_000151845.1 Pteropus vampyrus | reverse complement strand
ATTTATCAGGAGGAATCACTCTGTAGGTTATATAAATATCTGATCGCTATGTTGTATACCTGTAACTAATATAATATTGAATGTTAACTGCAATTGAAATTTTTTTATTTTAATAAATAAATAAAATTTTAAAACATTTAATACATTGTTTTAAAAGGGCTTGGACACAATAGAGACAGAAAGCAGATTAGTGGTTGCCTTGGGGTAAGGACAGGGATTGACTATAAATGGGCATTAAAGATATTTTGGGGATGATGGAAATATTCTACAACTGAATTGAAGTGATGGTTGCATGACTGTGAATTTACTAAATATAATTAAATTGTACACTTAAACTAGGTGAGTTTTATATTTGTGGATTTTACCTCAATAATGCTGTTAAAAAGATTGAAAGAGGAAAAAAAGGCATGAACTAAAGTTCATATGATTTAGTCCAGTAATTCTATTTTTGGCAAGCTATCCTACAAAAGAGTACAAATTATGGGAGAGAGAAGAGACTAGGAGATTCCATGAAATTTTGGATATTTTTATGGAGAAATAAATTTTTGAAAAACCAAACTAACACAGAAACCTGAATTAAATGCTAGAGCATTGGCCTGGGCAAAGTCACATATCACCTGTCACTCAGCAAAGGAGTTACTCTTTGGCCCAGTTCCCTGATAAGAAATAATCTGTTCTTAAAGTGTTCACAGAATATCAGAGAAAAAGCACATATATATAGTCCACTCTAATACAATACTGACCAAAATGCTGTGGAAGTGACATTTCTTACCATATCAGGGCTATTTGTTTAATTCCGCTATTGCTTTTTCAGGTTTTCAGATACATAAGGTGTTTCAGCATTTTTAACATAGTATAGCAATATATAAATATAACTAAAATGTATTAGCATAATATGCTTGCCTCATATGGCCCCACTCTGTCTCATGAAAGACTCACTGACGATTTACTCTTTTCCTTTACTTGCCTGGAAATCATACAGTCTGGTCATTATGTAAATACTCTTCATCATTACAAAATAAACAAATTTAGAAATTGCCGGTACATTACTGCTGACACATTCTTGAAATACAGATATATGTATTTATTTTATTTTATTTATGGCAAAGCCCTGTGCTTACCTGACCTTAAACTACCTCTGCTTTTTTTTTTTTTTTTTTTTTTTGCACTGGGGCTCAATTCCCACTCAGTGTCCAGTTTCTATGGAGAGAGGAGAAAACAAAGAAGTGTGGTGACCTGGCTAGACTCTCTCTAAGGAATTCTTTACATCACCTGCACTATCAACAGGAGTTGCTCCTTTGGTTTGCAATTCAGCCTTTTCTTCAGGGTGAAAGAGGAGATGTGTTTATCGCTTTAATTACCATTATAAGAAGGAAAATTATAGAATTGTAATATGTTCTTCTTTAGGGGAACAGTCTATAGAGCCCTTATAAAGATTTTGGGGGTATGCCTGAAAACTGACTGGTAAAGAGAAATTTAAAACTGATTGAAATTTTTTTTATAGCACTTAGTTATTTGTAAACAACACAAAGAATTGCCTCCTCTTGTGTACGGTCCCTTTTACCTATACAATGAGTGGCTTGAACTGAGTCTCCGGTTTTCACTCCTGAAATTAATACATTTCAAAATACCTAGACACTCATTATCTCATTTAAGCTTCACATTCAGCCAGTGAGATTTTTATCTAGCAAAGGACTTATGTGAAAAGAATTGTAGTGTTTCTCATTTATTCTTATTTAGGTTCAAGAGAAATCTACTCAATTACAGAATAATTTGTTTGCTCTTAAATGACAGTATTAGTACTTGTTTTAATTCAATTTTCCTAGAGATTTGTCAAAACTAAAATTTTAAGCACATAAAAGCAAATGCATCTTGTTTCTTTTATCATGAAATCAAATATATGTTTCAAATCCACTAACTGGGGTTGTGAGATTTTTTTCTCAACATTTAGCTGCTGTTTTCAAATTAATCCTTTTATTTTGTGTGAAGAAAGAAACCCTGATGTTTAAGAATCCCCTTGTGTGGTCCTTTTGTTCTGTCCCCAAATGACACCTACTAATTCAGACTAGAGATGTTAACCAGCCTCTCCGGCCCCAACCCAGCTGTTCCTAATGCTTGGTTAGGCTCCTGGATTGTACTTATTTGGGGATACTGTATTTCTATTTCTTTGCTTTGGTCCCAGATTTTTGTTCCTATTTCAGGTAATGGGGAGAGTGCCAACAATTTCCATTAATAAAACAGAAGGCTGCCACATATACCTCAGTGAATATGCATTAGACTGTGAGATAGTGAGTGCCAAGTCATCTGAAATGAATATACTTATCCCTCAGGATGGCGATTATGTAAGTACCTTTTAAAAGACTGCAAGAATTTTTCTCGAGCCTTCATTATGAACATTCTTAGAGCTTGATTAATCAGCTACCAATCTATGAGCTTTATTTGTAGAACAATTCACAGGCAAGAGAGGCATTCAGAGTTGCCTTTACATATCTTCTGCCCTATTAGTTTCTTGACTATGCTCTCTCCTGGATTAGTGATTCTCAAAGGAGTTTACTAATAATTACCTTAATAGGGTAGCTTTTATCAAATAGTACACACTGTGCATCTGAGTTCATATTAGTTAGGACTAAATATTTTCCTTTGCTATGGTGGAGGCAACCAGAAAAGAGAGAGAAATGCTTTATGGAAAATGGGAGTGAGTGATAATAAGTAGACTTATTTGTGTAGGTATTCTTACATCAGAGGTTCTCAAACTCGGTGTAAGAATCTACTGGGAAGCTTGATGAAAATGCGAGCTCCCAGAGTCTGCACCTAGAGGTGGGATTCAGGAGGCTTGGAGTGGGGTCTGGGAATCTCTATTTTAATAGGCTAACACTCCGTGTAGTGACCCTTCCAAGAAACACTAGCCTTAGAGATTTTGCCACCATTTATCTTCTTTGCCTCCTGTCCCCAACAAAGCAGCTTCTAACAGAAGCATGCAGATACCTTCACACATTGAAAAAGAAATATAAATACATACATCCTCTGCATCACACAGTGTGGTGGGCCTGCCAGTCATTGCTATTTGGAAGCAAGTTATTGCTTCCTACTAGTTATTACTTCTTCGACATATGGAAATAAATCCAGAGATCATTCCCTCTGACTCAAACTGTGCAAGGGACCAGTAAACCAGGAAGGATGGGAGAAATCTTAGCAGGCACACCTTTAGAAAAGGGGCCCTCATCAGCCTGTGGGTCAATCACTAACCGTCTACACAGTTAGCCAGCCTTCAGGTTAATCTCTGTAGACAGATGACATGACTGCTCTCTTGTTCTCCTTCCTTGTGGGACATTTGGTCCTGTCCAAATGTCCATGGAGACATTTGGTACATAGTTTAAAAAAATCCCATTCTTCTGCAAGATTCACACCGCAACCCTTTAACCCCGTGTACGATTACCAGCTGGGCTACCGAGGCAAGAAGGGCGATTATTGGCAATAGAGCCACAACACAATTACTGAATCGATAAAACACAGTAGTACTCTTTATATATTAATCCCGTAACCCAAAAGTAGAGATAAACATGGGCTGTTTGAACCTGGGGACGTTTTCTAAGCTTAGACATTTTGGACAGGACCAAATATCAAGGACCTTTGGGCGTGGACCAAAAGTCTCAGTGGATGTTTTGAACAGGACCAAATGCCCACTAATCTCTCCTTTCCCCACCTCTCAGTAAGTTCTTCAGCACTACCCAGACACATGCTACATATTGAAGCCTAGAATTCGTCATTTGAGTCTAAAAAACAAAAACTGCCAGCATTGGCCCATGCTTCACTATGAGGTATATGGCCAGCCTAACCCTGAGCTAAAGAGTCTCTTCTCACATTTTCCACCTGAAACAAACTACTGAAGTGCTAAAGCCAATGCAGAACAACTGCAGAGAGGAGAGCCAAAAATTAGAGTGAGCCCTGGCCTTTGCAGCTGTTTAAGCTGAAGGCTCAGCTGCATGGGAACTGGATCTAAGAAAAGCAATGGGGTTTGGTGAGCACTCCAGACTAATTAAGCTACAATCCCTGGGCATAATACCCAGACATCTGTACTTGTCAAAGATTCCTACGTGATTCCTGTGTGGAGTTAAGAGTGAGATCCACTTACCTAATGGATGAGTATTGGTCAAAACCTGAGCTTGAAAGAGTAAAGTCTTCCTTCTATACATAAATCATCTTGTACCTTGGCCTAGGCCCTGTTCACACATTTTCCAGTTGGAGGTAATAGGGAGCAATACTGAGGTCCTGCTGTGAGCATTGTCATCTGGAAATGGATGGTGGGTTTGATTCATCCCCAAAGAAATCAGTCCCCAGAGAAGATATGCCATTATATCCTATCACTTAACTCCCAAAAAAGATTTGGAACAGATGTAGAGCAGTTACTATCAAAGAGATGCTTCACTCTGGAGTATTCTCTGCCAGGCCTTGTTTACTCATCAAGAAGAGCCCCAGAAAAGATACCAGCTACACAGACACACAGACACACACGCATGCGCGTGCGCGTGTGCATGCACAGAGTTGTTAAGCCTATGGCTCTTTTGCTTCATCTTAAGACTTTGCATTGCGGATTTCACTCAGGGAGAATTCATCACACATTATAAAAAGGACCTTCTCTTTAAATAATGGCCTCTTCCAAAAGAAACAGTTGGATCCTACATCTAGGAATATAGGTGTATCCCATGAATTATCACATCTACCGATGGTGAGCATAGGCATCAACTTATCAAACAGTTGGAGTTTTAGCAGCACTGTGTGTACAGGAAGTCCAGGGAGACCACAGAAGTCGGGGCCAAAGTGACTGCTCCTCACCTTCTTTTGATTCTCTTCTGAAATAACTGGAGACTCACTTTCAAGGGAAAGGAAAGATTCCAAACTATTTTTATTTTGGCTAGAGTGTGTGTGTGTGTGTGTGTGTGTGTGTGTGTGTGTGTGTGTGTGTGTGTGGTGTATGTATACTGTGTGATATATGTGTGTGGTGCATGCGCATGTATTTCCCAATGGGAAAAGAAGGGTGTCAGGATGAATGGTGACAAATTTATATATAACCTGAGGTACTTTTTTATATTTCATCAACGAGTAGACAGATAACACCAGCATAAAGCCTTTCTACTCAGTGTGACCGGGGACCAGCAAACTCAGTATCTTCTGAGAACTTGTTGGAAATGCAGATTGTCGATATCTTTCCCACATCTACTGAATCCGAATCTGCCTTTTAACAAGATCTCCAGTCGATTTCTGTGCATGTTTAAGTTTGGTGGAAAGTTATGAGTAAGAGAGGCTGTCTGAGTTTGAACTCTGGCTGCTCTGCTTACTGGTAATATCATTTTGGATCAGTTGCTTAACGTCTGTTTTCCGTAGGTGGCATCTCAATTAATATCTAGCTCATAGGGATGTGGGAAATTAACAGAGTTCACATATATCTAGTGCTTTAAAAAATACCTGGCTCTTAATAAGTTCTAGCTTTAATGCTGAGATTGACAGTCACAGAACTAACATATGACTATGTACATATCTCCATGAGGCACAGAAGTCCTCTCCAAGATACAGGTTTGAGTTCTGTCTTTCCCATCATGTGACACTGATCAGCCTTCCATCTCTTTGCCAAAGGAAGCCTTGGTATAAATAACTTTTTTACTCTTGCCTTTTTCTAGAGAGAATTTCCTGTTCCTGAACAGTTCAAGACAGCATGGGATGGATCCAAGTTGGTCACTGAACCTGCAGAAATCATGGGCTAACCTCCAGAGAAACCGAACCCCCTGATCTGAACCCCCTCATTAAAAAAAAAAAAAAACAGCATTACAGACCTAGAAGTTGCAGTAGCATCTACTGCTTTAGTTTTGGCCTCCAACAATTCTGTGCTATGGAAACAATCATTTCTGGCACGCCTTCATGGGCATTTTGAAGTATTTAACATTTCTTCATGATTTGCCTTTGTGTGTGATTTGCGTTCCACATGATGACTTGTGAGCATTGCACATTTAAAGGGAAAAAAAATTATATTCCCCTCATATCACTAACACAGTAGCTGATAGGTAAAAATATTGCATGATTCACTTTTGCACTTACGTTTAATTGCTAGCTGAGAAATAAAACCTTTGAGAATCTAAGATATACATTTTTACCTTTTAGACAATTTCAATATGATGGAGTAGTATGCTCTGAAAAATCTACTATTTTTTTCTTATTACCACATGTTCACCTTTATCAGTTTGATACACTGTCAAAAAGAATACATATTTCAACCCATATTTTTACAAAACAAAAATTCCATACTAAGGACCATATTTAGTTTCTCAGTCCTTGGAAGACTTGTTTTCTTTACAGTTACTAAAAACCAAACGTAAATTCTAGTGAGTTACCTAAAATACTTTTCTGCTATGTCATGTAAAAAACTTTTACTTTTCTGCTTAAAGATTTTCATGCCAAAAGATTGGTGAGAGGAAACAGATATAATATCTCACAATTTTACTCTAAGATCAAGCTCGATTTTTGTTTTCCAACTTTGAACCTATTAAATACGCCTTGTAAGTGATGTCTTTAATGTTTTATTATAGACTACTTTCTTTTCCACTGGCCAGACTTGTTGACCAGGCTCAAAAGTAAACATGAAAAAGCCATAGCTGTATTACTTCTTCCAAAACCTAAAGAACTGTTTGTTGGTTTGGCTTGCTGCGCCTATTTTGTATTATGCAACATAAGCATAACTATGATACTCCTTTGTATCTTTTTAGTACATAGTGCTGAAGAAGCTGCAACTTCTTGGATCACATGTAATGAATTATAGTATAATGCTTGCAGGCCCAATTCAAGCATATATATTGTGCCTATCACAGCCTTTGGAATACATCATTTCCATTTTTTAAATATCTTCTGTATCCATATAGGATTCAAATAACTAATGCTCATGTACCAAGGTTTTGCTATAAAAGTTTTTGTCTGTATGGAAACTGTTATGGCTTTAGTAAATATTCTTTTTTCAACTCTAAACTTATTCTGAAATAAAGTAAAATTCTAATTGTTTAAATGTTGTGATGAATTCTGAGTGTTAAAGTTATTTTTTTTTTCTGCTTTGATTTGCCCCTTGATCATCTGTCAGATTTAGGAAAGACAGCTGAGTCCTTCTGGTCGAATGAGAGAATGTATCCAGCATGCCATCAGCTTCCCTGAAGAATGGCTTCTCTGAAATAGATTTCACATAAAACCATTTGCAGTGGAATGACTATCAGACAGAAAATTCTAGAGTCCAGTTTTATAATTCAAGGTCTCTTCACTGAGAAAATTCCCTTTCTAGATCTTAGTTAATGTAAACATCCCAGAAGTAAATTTAGTTTATAAGTATAATATAGTATCATTATATATACTATATATTTTTAATGTATAATATCATTGACTTTTATAATAAATTTATGAATAAACTTCTAGAGGAAAAAAATTTAAGTGAGAAGAAAAACTTTAAAAAGGGCATGCTACATACCCATTATATCATAATAATTTTATATTGAAAAATAAATCCATCCAAAATTCTTAGACTCTCTGTCAACTGACCTTAGACTTATCATCAGCCTTTCAAGCGCTTCAACACAGATCCTGAAAATCTAGACTTGAGGTTCAATTATTTTGCCAGCCCTGGTGCCCTAAGTCACCTACTGGTTTTTTGAGTGGGTTGAATTATCGGAAAAGGAAAAAATAAAACTCTGGCAATGTATAGGAAAACAATTACCAAAGACAATGCTGCATTTTAAATATGCTTTTTTCCTTGCATATTGTCGAATTCTAATGTTACCAATGCTATCACCTAATATTATCAAAGGGATAAGAAATCCATACTTAGCAGAATCACATATCATGTAAATCAAAAAAAAAATCAAAACAAAAATAAGTCAGTAAAAAATTAAGTGCAAGGGTCTCCTGTATCTCTTTATTTTGTAATATTACAAAAGCATCATTTTATAGGATCAGAATGATAAAATAATCCATAAGAGTCTTTGTTGTCTTGAAAATCCTTTTCTTAATAATACTGTCTCCTTTAGATAGTCTATTTCTTCTTGATAGTCTTCCTTTCACAGTGAGTCTTCCTTTCCCACTCTCTTTCAAAGTGAATAGTCAGTACTAACCACTTCTCCTTATCTATGGAAATTCTTTCTAGAACTGGAAGGAAACACATACAGTTTTGGTCATTCACTCTTTCATTCACTGAAAATGTTCACTTCAACTTCCTAGAATCTAGATGAGGTTATCTAAGAAAACTCCTCATTTGAAAGGTGAAAAAGGTGAGGGCCACTGACATTAGCAATTTGCTTGAGATTAGACAAGCAATCAGTTAGAGGTAAAGCAAGGACTAGAACACACATACACACCTTTTTATAACTACTGTAATTTGGCTACTAGTCTAACCATGTTTCTGAAACTCAAATGGCTTTATCTCATTACTCACCCATCAAGATTCTTGACATTGTCCCTCCTTTTCTTTTAAATTAAATTCCGTTGACTTTGAGACACAATAAACTCCTCTGGTTCCTCTCCCTTCTACCTTTTTCTCCCCTGTCAAATGCTCATTTGTCTCCCTTCACCTAATGCCTCTATGTAGATGACTCCCAAATCGACATCCCCAACCCAAATCCATCTCCTCAAATTCTTGACTCCAAGTGTCCACAGAGTATTTCTACCTGTCCCAATTTCATTCAACGTGGCTAAAGTTAATGCATGTTTCCCACACAATCCATATATTCCTCATCTGCCTTTCCAGTTAAAGTCAATTCTCATCACAGATTTAACAACAGCCATTTTCTGTGACAGGAAACACAGAAAAAGAAGCAGATCTGGAGGAAACCATGATTAAGTCGTGAACATAAGTTTAACTCAGGGTGTCTCTGTGACAGTAGAAATGGAGAGTAGGCAGTTGGATACGGGTCTGAAGTCTTCCATTGTCTCTGATACCATTTCTTTAGGAATTATTTCATAAGTTTAATATTCCAAAAATGGCTTTCATTAAACATGTTCCTTTCAAAAGAATTATTTTAAACCACTGGCACTTTCTGCACCAGTTCAGATACAGATGCAATTTTAAGGGCTTAATTGTTTCAACTGACACAAGCTGATTTAACAGTCTTTCA
Organism: Pteropus vampyrus; assembly: GCF_000151845.1. Classification (NCBI taxonomy): domain Eukaryota; kingdom Metazoa; phylum Chordata; class Mammalia; order Chiroptera; family Pteropodidae; genus Pteropus; species Pteropus vampyrus. The sequence continues at coordinate 2,937,663 of NW_011888861.1, read as the reverse complement.
AAGATTGCTTTTGGAAGTTTAACCATTTCGATGTTTCTGTACATGTTGATGCTTGTATCTTTGCTACAAGTGGAAAGTGAGCCATCTGAAATTAACCAGTGATAATTCATCTAGTTTTCTCCAAATGGTTTTTGTTCCTCTACTGTTTGTTCAGTAACTTGGCAGAGAATATGCAACTAACAAGGATACTGTATGTCTATCAGTAGAAAATTTTCTTCAGGGTTCCCTCCAGTGCAATGTATCATTTTATATTTAAAGATAATTTTTGTTTAAAGCTACAACTTTGAATATTTGAGTTTTAAGTCCACTTTATTTCAATACCTTGCTTTTGAGGACCATCATAGTAAAAAAAAAAAAAAAAAATTCATACGGACATGAAGATCCAAATGAAAGAAATGCATCACTGACCATACTTATTTTAATGAAATTTTGATTTCATTAAAATTCAGTTAGTAATTTCCCATGATATCAATAATTCATCTTGGAAACTAACCAGAAAGTGTGCATTTAATTTTTTTTTGTTATTTTTAATAACGCTATGTCCTCATTTCTTTAACTCATAAGTCAATAAACTGGTAATGGGAAGTCTCCCCATGAACATAATAGTTCTGCAGATTTTTTTGGAAAGAGTGAGATTTGTTTGGGAAGACTTTTTTCCCCCTGCTCCTTGTCCCTCTGGGGCATAATCATGCCCACATATAACAAATGATGCACATCCCCCTAGCAGGGGGCAGCTAATGACACACATTCCCCAGCAGCCTGCCCTGCATGCAGCTGATATTACAACACCCCCTGTTGTGTGTATTCTTCTTCAGTTTAAAAGCTATAGAGAAAATATCACAGTTAAGCAGATGCCGACTGTCAGTTCTAAGGGAGTGAATGCCTTCTGCAAGCAAGCATGATAAAATCTATGCTCCTTGTTGGATATTTAAAGACATTGTCCTGTAGCATTACTCAAAGATGTACAGAGGTCCAGAGAAATATTGTACAAGAGCCATATATGATATGTACCTTCAGGAAAAAGTTACATATATTTTTAGTAAGTTGGATGAAATAACCAAGGAATTTCCTCCACCATTATGAATCTCACTTCTTTAGCTCTGATTGCAATGGCAAATCGAAACAGATTTTGATACTTATCTGACAAATGTAAGCAAAGAGAAATTAATTATATATGCCTATTGAAAAATAAATTGTACTTTTTAGGTAGCTCCATAGTGTAGCGGTTAGCACGTCTGCTTTACACGCAGAAGGTCCTGGGCTCGTGCCCCAGGTGGAGCCAGGGACCATATCCCGGGTGCGCCAGGCCCCAGGTACTCACCACAAGCATGTGGGAGGAGACACCCCGCCTTCAGAGATCCAGTTCTTAAAGGGAAAGCAACATCCATAGATCAGGGGTGGAAGTGGCAGCGGGGGGTGGGGGGTGGTGGGTATTAAAGGGGAAAAATAAAAGAAAAAAAATTGTATTTCTTTTGGAAACCTAAGTTATCCAAATTACCTGTCCAAATTCACTAAGTAAGTGGTCAAGAATTTCCTATATGCTCAGTCACCACTGATGTGCAAGTATCTGAGAAATAAAGAAGGAATATTAATTGTAATGTAAGCCCATTCAGTGGATGTGGAATTCAGGGAATGATGTCCCCTCATTAACAACTAAAATCTGGTTCTCAAAAGAGTTATCAAAATGTTCTCTCATATGTTAGCATCTAAAATAATTACAGCAGCAATATGGTCTACATTCTACAGGCTGCTTCTACCAACTGGCTAGACAACTATTTTCTCAAATTAAATTAACTCCATACTCTAGTTTTCAGAAATAAGTCTCTCTTCAACAACTCATTAGATAGACATATTTCCAAAGGGCTTATCTTCATGGAACAAAAGCTCATACTTCATTAACATTTCAAAAAAGTAAAGTAGGTCTTGCATTAATTAAAGCTTTGGCATGGGAGTCAGAAGATCTGGTTTCCATTTGGATATGCCGCCAACCAGAGAGAGGTATGTCCATTTGACAAATGCCAGTGATACATTTAAAAATATGTAACTCTTAAAAAATGAGATCAGTGTGTTAAAAATATTTTTCAAATATAATTAAACAAATATACAACAAAACCGCCTATGGCAGAGTCTAGCTGTGCACCAAAATCTATTTTCTTTCCTTAGTAGACTGTCTTTTGCAGCCTGCCTTGGAGTTCAATGCCATGTGACTAGATTCTCTTTGAAGGAATGTGAATGTTGAGTATTGTAAATCCCACATCAAGATTCAGTCTTTTAAGAGAGCACGTTTTCTGCATGTTCCCTTTCCTTTTCACCAGCCAGTTCCTCAACATGGCAACCAGCCTGCCTCAATAATGCAGGTGACAATGTGCTCTGGTTATGCAAGAATAACAAGTTAGCCTGGGGCCCGGAGTCACACACACTGACTGACCTGAACCTGCCTTCAGGAGTTACAGGAGAAATAAACTTATATTGTACTTATACTATTACATATTTGGATTTATTTATCAGAGAAGTTTAGCCTACTGAAACTAAGGAACCCTCCGATTTACCAGTTCACTCACCAGAAACACCTTTGACAAATTTGGAAAGATGTATAAATACATTAAGTAAAATGAGCCTGTATCAGAAAAACAGATTGTAAGAACATTTGTATTAAAATGTATGTAAATTAAAAGAACTATATTTTGTTAGTATATGAAGTTATATATTTGATGAGAGACAGTTTGACATAGTAGTTGAGAGAATGATCATAGTTTTATCACTTACTGGCAGCATAATTTTGGGGGAAAAAATCACCTAACTTCTCTACACATCAATTTGTTCATTCCTAATATAGACACGGTAATAATAGTACTTACTCATGGGGTGTTTTGAGGACTAAATTAATTAATATACATATAGCACATAATAAAGGTTTAAAAAGCATTAGTTACTATTATTATCATCATTACAGCATAGAGAAAACTATGGAAAGATGTACTCTAAAATAGCAACATTGGCTGTCTTTGGAGTATGGGCTTGGAAGAAAAGACCTTTCCCCTTTATTCTTTACCATTTGAATTTGTCAGGATAAGCATTATAAGCATTTGGTTATTAAAATTCCCATATTTCTTTGTGATTATTAAACATCCAATAATTTTTAAAACACATTCAAAAAAAGATAATTACCTTTTATTTCATCTATTTTGTCTGCTTCAGATATCAGGTTTCTGTTTTGAAAGAGTACACATGAAGAAAATGTTTTACAATAAACTTGAAAATGTATAATCCAAAAGGAAAAATCAAATAATATTCTGCAAATGTTTATTTGAAAAAAAATTGGTAAAAACTGTATACCAGCACAATTGCTTAGAACCTAGTGATATCCACTGAACAAATTAAACATTTTTTAAACACTTCCATGTGATTGCTACTGAGAGTATAGCGGGGCAAGAGTCATGGTTTCTGTCTTGAGGAAAAGTATAGGTTGAAGAATTATTTAGGGAAACTTACGTTTTCTTTGTAATTTCCAAAAAGTTATAAAAAATAAACACATACCTTCTAAAACATTGGAAAAACAAAACAAAAAAAGTTATATACCAAAGTACAGAAAATAAAAGGAAGAATGAGACAGGAAAAATAGAGAAAGATGAAAAATAAGACCGAAGATACTATAAAAATAGGTATAAATATGATAAATTATACCATGAGAATACAGATGCTCAACTCAACAAGTACATACAGTGATCCTCCTTATATACCGTTTCACTTTTGTGGTTTCTGTTACCCACAGTAACCTGTGGTCTGAAAATATTAAATGGAAAATTACAGAAATAAATATTTCATAAGTTTTCAATTGTGCACTGTTCTGATTAGTGTGATGAAATCTCACTCTGTCTCTTGCTATCTTGCTCAGGATGTAAATCATCCCTTTATCCACACTGTACTAAATAAATTACAATAGGCTATTTTGAGAGAGAGAAAGCCCATATTCAGATAACTTTTATTACAGCATAGTTACAATTGTTCTGTTAGTAGTTATTGTTGTTAATCTTTTACTGTGCTTATATACTCTGATATAAAAAATCTAATTATATCACTAACAAGATTAATTTGAAAGATTAGAATGTTAAAAATAGAGAATATAGCGATGTCTTATGGACTTAATCCTATATTAGGGTAAAATGGAAACCTTAGAGTCTGAAAAGAAAATATTACATGTGTCAGTCTCTGAATATAAGGCAATAAAGCTAAAATAGCAAAGATTTAGCAAAGTAATCCAACTACTTAAAAAGTTTAATTACTCTTCTAAATAATTGTTGAATCAAAGAGAAAGCAATATTGCAATAACAAATTAGCAACAACAGAAGCACTACATATAAAAGATAACAGAAAAATAACCATTTTAGCCAAAAAGTTAGGAAAAAGAAACAAAATATATCAAAGGAACATTAGAGAAATATATTAATAAAGCAAATATTAAAGAATTATAAAAAATAAAATGTTATTTTTTTACGTTTGAAAAAGCAGATAAGAATGTAGACAGATGGGATGCAAAGATATTTCTTTGTGGTTTAAATTTCTTATTATAAGCATATTTTACTTTTGCAATTAAAAATAAATGATAGGTAGGAAAACAAAGAACATTTTTGTTTTTTGCAGATTAATTAGAAAGTGCCAACTGCATTGACTATTTTTTCAATATCTCATGGAACATACTTAAAAATTAATCATATAATAGTTCAAAATTAATATCTCAAATTCCAAGATACAAAACATATAGGGGCACTGTTTCTGAGTTCAAGACAGTGCAGTTAAAGAATAAGAATTAAAAAAAAATAAGAGATTAACCATTTGATGGGTAGTTCTTTGATTTTTAAATTTCTTAAGTGGTTATAAATGTCTTTAGGTTTGTGTTTTCTTCTCAAATCAATTTTGGCAATTTATATTTTTCTAATAAATAATACATTTCTTCTGGATTTTTTAGTTCGTCAGAATGAAGTTGAACATCATATTGTTTTTTAAGTTGTTTTAGTATTTCAAATAATATGTTCTTTCTCATTCTTAATGTCTATAGCTGTAATTTCTCCCTTTTTTCCTAATTAGCATTGCTGGAATTTTATGTAGTGTATTGTTTTTTCTTCAAAGAACTAGTTATCAAAATTATCGACAAAATTGCACTATCATTCTGCTTTCTACTCTTTTAATTTTTGATGGCTATCTCATTTATTCTTATTGTTTTAGATTTACAAATAATCCTGCAGGAAATATGCTGGACTTGCCTCTTTATACACTAGTGCTCATATTTCTGAAAGGTAGATTCCTCAAAGGGGGATTAGTTAGTCACAAGGCTCCAATATTTTAAATGTTGGCGGATTCACCAAATTGTCCTTCAAAAAAGTTGTGCACTTACACTTGCACAAACTGTATGAGTGAACCTATTTCTCCATACCTCATCAACACTGGATACCATCAGTTTTAGTAAGTTTTCCAGGCCAAAAGGCAAAAACAATGATATGGCCTATAAAACTGTACATAAAATTGATTGAGGGTGCAGGGGAGCCTATTATATAAAAAGAAGGTAAGTTATCATGGTTGGTTAGTAAAATTAAAATGAGCCAGGGTATTAAATTTAGAAAATAGTGTACAGGTCAACAAAACTCTACGACAAGAGAAGAAACCAGGAGAATTGTGAGATTTTCTTTCATTCTTTTGACCACAGAGAAAGGGAGGCCAAGAACAAAGTGGAATTTGATTAAGTCGGCCTGAAGTTTCAGTTAATGTCCTACATGTTTGCAACTCCACGCTGGCCTGGCAGTGGGGTTCCACTTTATGATAATGATAGCATAATGGGTGAAAATCATGAAAATAAAGTAAATAATCAGGGGGAGAGAGAGTAGCATTCAGACTAGCTGACTCTTTTTTGGAGGGAGTTTAGGAAGAAGTTTGGGACAAGTGGTGCTGCAGCCAAGGATGAAATTCTAAGGGAAGAATTTGAGTTAAGCATACAAGGGCTAAGCTGGCCTGGGGGCCTAAGAGGTAGCTTCTCCCTCTGGATTGGTTGCTTCCAGCGCTAATAAAGAAACAGCAGGCAAAGGCAAGTTGGCGTTTTTCTCATCCATTTGTACCAACACTTTATATTTGATTAATCTTTGTCCTGTCTTTCATGTTTGTCCTTTGTCCTTTTTTTATTGTTGACTGGGTCAAAGCCAAACTCATCCTCCCTCCCTTGATCTTTCTGCGCATTGTAACACTAACCGTTGACCAAGGCTCTTTATTCTCAGCTTCTTTCCTCTCTTATGTCATAATCATTTTCTTCATAAATCTTTATTTTCAGCTTTTTATCTCATGCTACCCATACCTAAAAAGCTTTCACTTCACCCCCAATTTTCATATTTCACAAGTAAGATCTAATCTTAACCTAAAAGAGCCTTTCCTTTTACCACAATTTCATGGGCACTATATGTATATGTATGTATAATTTGGAGCTAGTCAACAGTCATGGTTTCTGTTAGTATAAAACAGAGAAGACTAGATCAATTCTTTCTTTTTAAGGTCCTCAGGTTCTGATATTGGATTTGGATAGTGTGGTTGAGTTCTTAGCTTTGGAAATTCCTCCACCTACTGGCTTCCTAAAATCCACTGACATATAATGAGGTTCACTTGCTTTATGAGTTCTGCCCATTTTTAAAAATAACACATGCCTCTCGTAAATACAGATACATTTATAAATCACTTTGAATTCCCAAAATCAGAAATTCTGTTATAAAGAAAATATATTCTTATAATACATTTAAAAGCAGATGATAAATTTCTTAATGCTTTCTAGCAACCACTGGAGGGCAGAAAAGCATCACATAGCAATTCACTCCACGTTTGGCTAGAGAAGGAAAAGATATGTGTATTTCTTAGAGTACTGAAATCAAATTATTTTTAAATTTACTCTTTTATTTGGTACATTGGACATCTTTTCAGAAGAAACCCCTGGTGGTGGTTTTATTTTTTTCAAATTGTTTTCTCTCAATGCATTAAATCAGAAAGACCTTTATTCTAAAGTAGATACTTTAAAGAGCAATTTGCCATCCTCGGGTGAATTTGTCAGATATTTTTAATAAGAATAGTTTATATATGTTGATAAACTAAACTAAAAATTAGAGAAATCAATACTAAAACAACAGAGTCTTGGCTGCCCAATTTTCAGGAACTCTCTTTATAGATGTCCAAAACATGGAATTCAAACATGGTTAAAAAATAAATAGCTACTTCCTTAACAGCTTCTTTTCAAAAACTCCTTGGTGATTAGAATGCAATTATTACCCCTACTTCCTCACCTTTCATTCCCTCTTCAATTGGTCTTTCACCCTTCACCCCATGAAACTATGCAGGCAAAGCTATCATTGACCTCCTAATGACTGAATCCAGGTCCTTTGGTTGGAAGGATCATAACTCAGCACTTGCTAACTTTAACTTAAGGGGATTTATTGGAAGGATATCACAGCCTCTGAACTTGAAGAAGTGTAGATAGCAAGAGATAATTAACAGTCTTAGGGATCTCTGCTGGCATAATATTTATACCATCCCTGGATTACTTGGCTCAAGTTTCCAAATTCCTATTGAGTATGTCCAGTCGGCTGATCTTGGGTCACATGCCCACCCCATGGCTTGGAGCAGCAGAGCAGAAGGAGCAGAAGGCTCTAACAGTCTACCTCAACTGCACATGTGGAGAGAGGGGTTATTCAGTAAGAGCAAATTGGGGTGCTATTACAAGAGAGAAAAAGAGGTAAGGTACTAAAAAAAA
>NW_011888861.1:2920002-2928856 GCF_000151845.1 Pteropus vampyrus | reverse complement strand
AAGAAAGAAAGAAAGAAAGAAAGAAAGAAAGAAAGAAAGAAAGAAAGAAAGAAAGAAAGAAAGAAAGAAAGAAAGAAAGAAAGAAAGAAAGAAAGAAAGGGAACGGATTTATCTCTCCGATTAAAACTCTTCAATATTTTTTGTTGTCCACAGGATAGAGTCCAAACTTCCTCATAAAAGGCAAAAGCCCTTCATAATCTGGTCTCTCCCTACTTTTCCAAATTTATCTGTACTCGGTCCACCCCAGACCATAGATATCAACTTAGCTATTCCCATGAACTTTGCTCATGTTGCACCCTGTCCCTGGAATGACAATAGAGATACTGTGTCCTTGTGATAAATGCTTTTAAGACTCAACTAAGCCCAAAGTTACTGCCTATATAAAGCCCTTCCCAATTCACACTTGTCTCCTTGCAAGTAAATGACCACTCACTCCTCTGGGCTGACACTTTGCCCTGTACAAATTTACCTGCCAATCTCTCCCATCTATCTGTAGCCCCTCAACTACAAAGATTTGGCTTAATTCATCTTTGTACACCTAGTATATGGTATAGTAGCCAGCATTTGTATCAGTAAATAAGCATAGAAATGAATTTGTGACTAGAGGAGGTAGAGAAAGTCTATATATTCACTTGAGGAACTCAGGGAGTACAGAGTTACCAACACTTTTTAGTTAGAACCAGTGAGGCCTATCTAGATATGCATTGTATGTTAGTGGCTCTTTCAACTCTGGTTGCACAATAGAATTGCCTGGGGAGGTTTTAGCAAACATGGATGGCTGGATGCTAACCAAGACTGCTTATATTAGAATCTTTAGGGGTGGAGCCCAGAAATGGGTAGTTTTAAAAGGCTCCTCAGAGACTGTAGTATGCAGCCCCTGGCCGCAGCCAGATTATGGGACAATAAGGAGCAGAATGCCCGGGTGGCAAATAGCTCCCCCGCAAAGGAAGAGAGTTAACGTCACTGGTCTCTGACCTGGGCACTGGTTTGTGATCAATGAGGAGAAATGCTTTCGAGAGCAACATCAGATGGTACCAGTTAAATATATTATGATCCAGCTTTAAGGAAATTTATTAAAAGTAAATACTTGTAGAAAGCTATAAGCAGCGATGTCAACCAGCCTCCTTTTCATGGGAAAATGCTGCAGGAGAAAACTTGTAAGCTATTTAGTTGACTGACGAGGAAAAAGAAAGAATGCGAAGATCTTTGGAATCTCACTCTGTATCAGGATTCTTCTGGTTGTAACACAAACAAAGGAAAAGGGAATTTATCAGCTTGAGCAATTCTAAAATTCCAGGAGGTAGTTTTACACATAGCTGGATCCAGGATAGAAACATGTAACAAGAGTTTGTTCTCTGTTTCTCCATCTCTAAATTTCACTTTTCTTTATGTTGGTTTCACTTTTAGGCAAGGTCAATTCATGCGGCATCAAAAAAATGGCCACCAGCAGCTATAGGTTCCTACTGTCCTTGCATGTAGCTAGCAGTCTACTGAACCATGGGTATCTCCTTTCAGATGGTAAAATTCCAAAAATGACTCTATGTAGCCCAATTCATATCACTCTCCTATCCCTGAACCTGTGGTGAGGAGATAAAATACTCTCGTGTTTCTACTTTTACATCTAGTGAGTAGGGGGGGAGTCCATCTTATCTGAATCACATAAATTAAGAATGGGTGGAAGTATAGTTCTCCAAAGAGATGCTGAAAAGCAAAAAAATAATTCTATTTTGTGTGGCTCAATTGGTACACAGCTTTGTGATTATTATCCTATTATAGTTATTATTCTTTGGTTACAATCCAAAGAATCTGACTCTAGCTAACAAGAAAAAATAACATTACAAGAATAATGGGTCACTCACAAAACCAAAGCAAAAGGTGAACAACTGGACCTTAAAGTCATCTGGAACCAAGGACAATCCAAGGAATCAGAGTAACAGAAACTCATGGACCGTCCTTTTAGACTGATTGATATCCAACCACTATCAGTCACCATTCAAGATTCAAGTTCTACTGAGACCAAAAAAAAAAAAAAAAAAAGGCTTTTGTTGCTGAGACAGTCAGCCAGACCCTGATGACATTATTTGAATCCTCTCTTTCTACTTATACCTGAAGTCAGCCCCACCTTTCTCTTTTTTCTTACTTCTTTTTTTTTTGCCATCAGAGTAATACATATATATAGATAGATAGAGATAGAGATAAAGATAGAGATAGAGATATATATAGATGTATACACACACACGAACACACACATATACATACATAGTTTTTTTCATCATACAGTAGAAGAAAAATGGTGATACCCTGCCCCACCCAGCCCCCTAGTCCAGCTCCCATCTTGCTCTCTTGAGCTTTTTTTGTTGTTGCTCTTTTCCTGGTATTTTTTTTTAACTGTTTATTTTCCACCACCCTTATTTCCATTTTCTGTTTAAGAGTCTGTGGAAGAACAGCTTAAAACTACTTTGTGGTTTTTCCTACCCATGCAGTGGTGCAGATCAGTCTTCAGAGGCAGGCTGAGCACCCTAGCCCTCAGGAGGGAACTGCTGAACAGACACAGAGGACCTGCCCACCTTCAGACCGGTCTGTGACTTCAGGTTGAACAGCAGTAAATCTGAGAGCTGCAGCCATCCATTCACCCTGAAATTCTTCCTTGGTCACAGCCTTTCAGCAGCAACCTGCTCTTTCTTTTTCAATCTCTTCAGGATCTCTGTAGCAGTAGAGATCAGGCATGACCTCCCATGAGTGGTCATAGGAGATGGTGCCACACATGCACAGAACTTCCCAGGCCAGCACCCATCATATCAGATCCACTAAGTGAGCTCCCTTGTCACACAGGATGGTCACCTGGCACAGAGGAGAGTCTGTATTATACAGAGCGATGGCAGGAAGGTTAACATAAGATGCCTCTGAGAGGCTGGTAGTCAGCGCTGGGATCAGTGGCCACTGGAAGTTCCCAGAAAGCTATGCTACTTCGATCCGGTTAGTGAAGGTTCCAGGAGTGAAGTGGCCAGCAATAGGAGTGGCTCCAGGGGCAGCAGCAAGCTTCAGCACAGCTCTCAGGTCAGTATTCCTGAAGGAAATGACACTGACATCAGCAGGTTTTTCAATGGCAACAAGGGCAAAAGCTAACAACAGAAGTTTCTCAAAGGTTCTCTTCAGATTTATGATATAAATGTCACTTTTTCCTTCTGCAGACGCATCATTCCATTTGGAAGTCAAGTTTAGTGCCACCTAAGTGAGTTCTTGCTGCAAGAAATTCGAGGATGTACTCCTTCATTTGCAGAACATCAAGGGCTCTGGACATTGTGAAAATTTCTCTTTGAATTATGGTGGGAACTCAGAACGATGTAGTATGGACCACTTTCTGGGTAGCACAGAAAGGCTGGCTTTTCTTGGCATGAGTGATGGCCTTTCTTTCAAAAAACTTTTTGGTTTTCTGTATATCTATGCAACTATTTTTTTAATTGTCAGTACTCATCAATACATTTCCCCCATTTCAAACATATTCATAGATTTCACTTTTACTTTTGAAATTTCTTTCCATAAGCCGCTACTCTTATTTTTCTATCCTGGTAGGTTTCAGGGTAGAATGATAAGCTGGCACATTAAACTTCTTGTTCTTGGACCCCCTAAATGGCAACATATAGAAAGTTTCTCAAAAGAAAAATACTCCTATATCTAGCTTAGGGGTTTGGCTGAGGGAATTCCAAAAACAGAGTTTAACAAAAATTGGGGAATGAGGAGTCACTATTCAGCATATGGATTTTACATAATCTGCTTCCTGCAAGCATTGTGCTCCACTTCCACTTTCCAAAGTACCTTATACCTCCAAGTTCCAAGTCTTTTCCTCCTTAAGTCAATGGCCTTCTATCTTGCAAAAGTACATCCAACTTGTAGGTTTATAACTTTATTCCTTTGTTTTATTTCAATGGGTATTTTAAAAAGGTGATGAGTACATGTGCTCAGTTCATCATGCTTTTCCAGACTATTTTTCTCAAATTCATTTCACTCAGGAATTAGATCTTTGTGGAATCTAATTTTATTTTTATTTTTCTATTAGAGTTGACATTCAATATTTTACATTAGTTTCAGGTGTAAAGGATAGTGGTTGGACATTTATATAATTTACAAAGTGATCCCCTGATTAGTCTGGTACCCACCCGGCACTATACGTAGTTATTACAATATTATTGACTATATTCTGTATGCTGTACTTCACATCTTCATGACTAGTTTGTAACTACCAATTTGTACTTCTTAATCCCTTCACCTTTTCACCCAGTGCCCCAACATCCCCTTCCATCCGGCAATCACCAGTCCGTTCTCTGTATCTACGAGTTTTTTTTGTTTGTTCATTTATTTCATTCTTTAGATTCTACATATAAATGAAATCATATGGTATCTGTCTTTCTCTGTCTAATTTATTTCACTAAGCATAATATACTCTAGGTCCATCCATGTTATTGCAAATGGTAAGATTTCATTTTCTATGGCTAAGTAGTATTCCATTTTATATATGTACCACTTGTTCTTTATTCAATCATCTATTGATGGGCACTTAGGTTGCTTCCATATCTTGGCTATTGTAAATAGTGTGTTGGTTTTCTTTGAATAAATACCCAGAAATGAAATTGGTGGGTCATAAAGTAGTTCTATTTTTAATTTTTTGAGGAAACTCCAAACTGTTTTCCATAGTGGCTGTACCAATTGGCAATCCCACCAACAGTGCACGAGGGTTCTCTTTTCTCCACATCCTTGCCAACACTTGTTTGTTGATTTATTGATGATGTATTGAGTCTTACTAATGAGTCCCACTGAGGTCACACCTCAGTGAACTTCTTTGCTCACCAATAATTTTTACAGTAATTTTATATCAATATTTCAGAATATAAATCCATCTCGGAGTATAGTCTTTTAACCCTGTGTTTATTGACCCTCAGGTCCAATTCTTTGCTTGCTCTGCAATAACAGAGCTAAACTCTGTGAGTACTTCTCCCATCCCAGTCGGTCTGACATTAGGCTTTGTTAGTAGAGAACATTGGTGGGGGAAAGGGGCACTCTGAAGAAGAGGCTTATCTTTCTGGTTCTCATGTGCTCATCTCCTTGGGCTCTTATAGCATGCAAGTTTCCTTTTAGCAGTGCCCCATAGTCAGCAATAAGCAGCAATTTCCCATGGCAACTTCCCACAGTACACTGCTTCTTGGATGGCTTCATAATGTGCTACTGGCAAAGCACCTTCCTGTAAGTACTTCTCTGGGTACTTTGCAGTGAGTTCTGTAATAAAGGCACTTCCCTGTGGAAAGCTTCTCTCAGGACTGCAGAAAGAGGATTTCTAATGAGTCTCACTGAAGTCACACCTCAGTTAACTTTCCTTACCCAGGAGCCACAGTCATGCCCTCTCCAACAATGAGATGCCAGGTAGAGGAGTGGGGAGGGCTCTTCCTTGTCCACTCTATTTCAGTCCTAGAAGTAGTGGCTGCTCCATCTACTGTTCCTATATGGCTGGTGTTATGTTTGCCTCTTACTAGCTAACCCCCGCTTTACTCCACTTCCGTTAACAATTCTTTATAGTAAATGTTTTCTGTTCAAATTACTGTGCAATTTTTCTCTCTTAACTAGACTCTGACTGAAACAAACCTTCATTTAGTCTTAGTTCTAGATGTTATTGAGTATTTAATGTTTACCAACTGTCCTTCTGTCACTGTCTGTCAGTCATTTTGGTTGTTGAGCTTCATCCTCTAGTAGGTTCCTCAAGAGAAACTCAAGTGAATAACATTCTCTGAGTTATTTCATTTTGATAACAAATCAGTTTATGCTTTTATACTTAGAAGTCAGTTTTGCTGTATACAAAGTCCTTGGTTCTCATTTTCTTTCAATATTTTAAGTGTTTCACCATTTTCTTCTCACATGAAGTGTGAATGTTCATATCTTATGACAGTTAAATTGTCTGTCTCTCATAAATTACTTTTTTTGGCCTAAATGACTACTTTTCAAAAAAATGTAAGTCTAGTAATTTTACTAGAATACATCTTCTTGTTCATTCTCAATATTTCCAGATATGCTCTTTCAATATGAAGTTTCAAATATATATGAATATACATATGAAATATGTAAATATAACATATGTGCAAATATATATAAATATATATGTTTCTACTGCAGGAAAAGTTCTCTTGAATTATGATGTGCTGTATTTGTTCTGTTAGCTAGATTGGTTTTCTTTATTAGAGACACTTTATCCATATGTTGGACCTTCTTTGCTTATTTTCAATATTTATCATTTCTCTCAAATCATTTCTATGTCTATATTTTTTTTTGGACTTAAGAAAATCTCATTTCAAATTCGAGTTCTCTTTTGTGTTTGTTTACTACCGTGTTATTTCTAGTTTACTATTCTTTTCTGAAATCATTTTTTCTTTTATTTCTAATTCTATCCCAAGTTCTGTTACTTTATGGGTTTTTATTGAGTTTTCTCTTTCATGTCTTATCATTTTCTTAATATTATTACAGTTTTGATATGATTTCTCAGCTTTGACGCTATGCAAGTTTTGAATTTGTGATTTGACCCAATCATACTGTATTTGGGGTTTGTGGTGTTATCTGTCATCTAGTTTTGTTGTAAATATTGTTCTATGCATTTTTGGGTTTTCTATCTACTATTTTTATGTGAGGATTCATGGAGATACAAAATTCATGTACCACCATCTTTCTAGAATCCATTTATATTTTTGACTTATGAATACTCTCTTTCTACATCCCTGAGACTTCAATCTTTAGTTGAGCATGATGGAAAGGGGCTAGAGTCGATCGGTATGTTGTCTGGATTGGCAATGATGCATTACACCACATCCTCATTCTTGAGTGATGATTCACTTGGTTATAACATTCTAGGCTGTCAATAGTTACCCCACAGTACTACTTATCTACCTACCTATCTATCTATCTATCTATCTATCTATCTATCTATCTATCTATATGTATGTATGTATATATATATTCAGCATATATTTTTTGTGAATTTGGTTTCCAGTCTAAATGTCATTTCTTTGTAAATAGCTTATGTTTTAACTGCTGTTATTTAGATCATTAAAATTTTCTCTTTGCTTAAACTCATCATGATGTATATATTGTTTTCTCAAAACTTGATTTGCTTCTTCAATCTAGAGTCATCTTTCAAGTCTAGAAAATTATTGGCCATTATTTCTTTGAACCTTGCCTCACTTCTTTCTTTTGAAATGTCTCTTAGATGTACTGTTGGACTTCTTATATTAAGTAGAACCTCTGAACTTGTTGGTTATGTAAGGCAAAAAAAAATTTTTTTTCTTAAGTCATTTAGAATTAGGTTTTTTATCACTGAAACAGAAACACTCTTTTCTCAGAGGCAAAGTCAGAAAAATAGAAAAAGAAATGATCCCTGAAACTATCATTTGATTATCTGTAACCAGATATCCTTGAAATCTAACTATTCCTGCACCTTTTAGTTTTGTAAGTCAATAAATTCACTAACTTTTTCTCCCTTAAATCCGTTGCAATTGGATTTCTGATAAGTGCAACCGAGTCCTAATTAATCTAAATGTTTACTATGTGGCTAGCACTGGTTCAATGAGCACAATACTTTACACTTGTTCCATGCCATCTTCATTTCTTTGTTCCTGCTTCTCCTGCCTCTGCTGCCCAACTTGAAATGCTTGATTGTTTAAACTTTACAATTTCCTCACAGTTTATTTTAAAACCAAATTTGTAAGGGTAACCTTTCTAACTATAGGCCACCGTTATCTTTCTCTTTTTTTGGATTTAAGTTATACTCATATTGTCCTCAATAGGTCTTCAAGTGTTTCATCAAAGTCCTTCCCTTTAATCAAAGCATTAGTTTTTTTCAAGGGCAAAAGTTAAACCTTTTACTTTTATATCTCCCAAAGCAAAGTCAGTAAGAATACAACTTTATTGCCTCTATATTAGCAAGTACACACAAAGTACTTGGCCCCTATAGGTCTTCTATATGGTACTGGGGATACATATATATATATTCCTATCACTTAATCAAATTAATGACATAGGAAAGTATATTAAAATATAAATATATAGGTGCTATACATAGTTCAGAAGAAGGAGAAATCATGCCTGGGCTGGGATACTCAAAGAAGGGTCCCAAGTCCTGGGATATGAATGGGCCTTGCATTAACAGAAAATAAAGGAAAAGGCACCAAAGGTAGAGACACTGGGTTTGAGGAAAGGCACAGCTTTGCTGAAGTAGTAAACTTGTGACTACAGCAATGGAAAGTAAGATTTTACGGACACAGGTTAGCTCCAGAATGAGAGTCTAGCTCATAAAACAGCATAATCCCTTCTCCCTTCTCTTACAATGAAAATCTCTGCAGCTGAGCCATACTCTCTTGACATATGTTCCCATTTTGTTTGGTTATTTATTAATTTCTTAACTTCTGAGGGGCCTGTGTCTTGTAACACCTTCCTGAGTACAAATGACCGAGGATAATTAATTGGAATGAATGCAGGCAGAAATACGCAACAAGCCCTCTGCCCAGAGAGCAAAACAATTGCGGCTCCGCAAGAGAAAAAGTGACGCTGATCCCTGGGGCCTTTCTAGGAAATCCTCTTCCTCCATTAGCCATTTCTCCCGAGAAAGCCTGAGTCCACATCCCGTGGGATTATCTCGGGAAGCCTCGGGCCTTAGACTTCATTAAAACCTTCATTAAAATCCCGTGGAGGTTGGGGAGGGCGGTGACGGTCTGCAAGCCCACGAGCCAGTGATTTCCCAAGGAAGCATCAAGGATCCCAGCCCCACTTCCACGCCCCGCCCTGCCTCCCACGCCCCGCCCTGCCTCCCACGCCCCGCCCT